>NC_084753.1:20213559-20503559 GCF_033978785.1 Entelurus aequoreus | reverse complement strand
AACAAACAGTAAACAAAATGCGAAAACTTGTCAATATCAGAAAATAAACTTGTTGAGCCTTTAATTGTTCTCTCTGTCTTAAATCTACCTGAAAGTGTAAAGATGTCATTTATTGAGCTGCACCGTTATTACCATACCATACCAACTTTATTTATAAAGCCCTTTAAAAACAACCACAGTTGAAAAACAAAGGGCTGTACACCACAAAGAAATAAAGGCAAAGGACAGACTAAAAAATAAAATTTAAAACAGAAGTAAAATACACATTAAAAAAGCAAATACAAAATTACCCTAAGAACAATTTTGTTAGAAAAAAAGCAGTTAAAAAAGTTAAAAGTTAAAAACAGTTATTATCTCTATCACTGTATCAAACTCAAGATGTGGCCCGCGAAAGCCCGGAAAAATGTGTCGATAAAATATTTCTTATTTTATTTTTTTCACAAAATGCACAAAAGGGACAAGCGGTAGAACATGGATGGATGGATGGGCATTTGTTTTTTCAATTTTGACAGAAAAAAATGCAAACCTTTAAACTTTATATGATCATGCCAAAAACTATTATAATATACTGTACTACAAAAATATTTTTGTAACAATAAAAATAGTTAAATATCTGCTTGTTACTTTGTTTTCAAATTGTACACATTTGTACATAAAACACTAACAATTAAATGCATCCACAATAGTGTAATAATACCATGAGGTGATTAAACATTTAATCAGTACTGTAAAATAATAAAAACAAATTGTTTAAATCAGATGCATCACACTTACATTTCGACTAATTATGATTATTCACAGATTATTACATGCACAAATAATTTTTAATTGATTTTTAAAAATATGGCCCCCAATTAAAAGGAGCCTGACGCCGCTGACCTATCTTTGTTGTGCTTGAATTGTATCCGAATGTAATGCATTCCAAAGCTGCTGCGTTTTTAGCGATTTCTCCAGGCAAACAAAAGGTCATCTACTGTTGAGATTAGGGGTGTGGGAAAAAATCGATTCGAATTCGAATCGCGATTCTCTCGTTGTGCGATTCAGAATCGATTCTCATTTTTAAAAAATTGTTTTTGTTTTTTTTAATTAATTTTTTAATCATTAATTTATTTATTTTTTTAATTAATAAATTCAACAAAACAATACACAGCAATACCATAACAATGCAATCCAATTCCAAAACCAAACCTGACCCAGCAACACTCAGAACTGCAATAAACAGAGCAATTGAGAGGAGACACAAACACGACAAAGAACAAACCAAAAGTAGTGAAACAAAAATGAATATTATCAACAACAGTATCAATATTAGTTACAATTTCAACATAGCAGTGATTAAAAATCCCTCATTGACATTATCATTAGACATTTATAAAAATAAAAAAAAATTAACAATACTGTCACAGTGGCTTACACTGGCATCGCTTCTCATAAGCTTGACAACACACTGTGTCCAATATTTTCACAAAGATAAAATAAGTCATATTTTTGGTTCATTTAATAGTTAAAACCAATTTACATTATTGCAATCAGTTGATAAAACATTGTCCTTTACAATTATAAAAGCTTTTGACAAAAATCTACTACTCTGCTTGCATGTCAGCAGACTGGGGTAGATCCTGCTGAAATCCTATGTATTGAATGCAGGGGCGCCGCTAGGGATTTTGGGCCCCATGAAAATAATCTTTACAGGGCCCCCTGTATTATAATTGCATCATCATTAGGGGCCTCTCTGGGCCCCCCTCCATCATGGGCCCCTAGAATCCGTCTAGAACCCCCCCCTTTTCGGCGCCCCTGATTGAATGAATAGAGCAGTGGTTCTCAACCTTTTTTCAGTGATGTACCCCCTGTGAAATTGTTTTTAATTCAAGTACCCCCTAATCAGAGCAAAGCATTTTTGGTTGAAAAAAAGAGATAAAGAAGTAAAATACAGCACTATGTCATCAGTTTCTGATTTATTAAATTGTATAACAGTGAAAAATATTGCTCATTTGTTGTGGTCTTTCTTGAACTATTTAGAAAAAAAAATATAAAAATAACTAAAAATTTGTTGAAAAATAAACAAGTGATTCAATTATAAATAAAGATTTCTACACATAGAAGTAATCATCAACTTAAAGTGCCCTCTTTGGGGATTGTAATAGAGATCCATCTGGATTCATGAACTTAAGTCTAAACATTTCTTCACAAAAAAAGAAATCTTTAACATCAATATTTTTGGAACATGTCAACAAAAAAATCTAGCCGTCAACACTGAATATTGCATTGTTGCATTTCTTTTCAGTTCTTTTTGACAGACATTTAAAAAAAATCTCACGTACCCCTTGGCATACCTTCAAGTACCCCCAGGGGTACGCGTACCCCCATTTGAGAACCACTGGAATAGGGAATCGTTTTGAATCGGGAAAAAAATTGTTTTTGAATCGAGAATCGTGTTGAATTGAAAAAAATAAATAAATCGATTTTGAATCGAATCGTGACCCTAAGAATCGATATTGAATCGAATCGTGGTACACCCAAAGATTCACAGCCCTAGTTGAGATCATAAGACAATGTTGAATTAATTAGTTTACACATTTTTTATGTAATTGTTATGTTATAGGGACAGCATATATGGCAGGGGTCCCCAACCTTTTTGAAACCAAGAGCTACTTCTTGGGTACTGATTAATGCGAAGGGCTACCAGTTTGATACACACTTAAATAAATTGCCACAAATAGCCAATTTGCTCAATTTACCTTTAACTCTATGTTATTATTAACAATTAATGATATTTACACTTAATTGAACGGTTTAAAAGAGGAGAAAACACAAAAAAAATGACAATTACATTTTGAAACATAGTTTATCTTCAATTTCGACTCTTTAAAATTCAAAATTCAACCGAAAAAAAGAAGAGAAAAACTAGCTAATTCGAATCTTTTTGAAAAAATAAAAATAAAAATTTATGGAACATCATTATTACATTTTCCTGATTAAGATTAATTTTAGAATTTTGATGACATGTTTTAAATAGGTTAAAATCCAATCTGCACTTTGTTAGAATATTTAACAAATTGGACCAAGCTATATTTCTAACAAAGACAAATCATTATTTCTTCTAGATTTTCCAGAACAAAAATGTTAAAAGAAATTCAAAAGACTTTGAAATAAGATTTAAATTTGATTCCACAGATTTTCTAGATTTGCCAGAATATTTTTTGGGAATTTTAATCATAATAAGTTTGAAGAAATATTTCACAAATATTCTTCGTCGAAAAAACAGAAGCTAAAATGAAGAATTAAATTAAAATGTATTTATTATTCTTTACAATAAAAAAAATTAATTTACTTGAACATTGATTTAAATTGTCAGGAAAGAAGAGGGAGGAATTTAAAAGGTCAAAAGGTATATGTGTTTAAAAATCCTAAAATCATTTTTAAGGTTGTATTTTTTCTCTAAAATTGTCTTTCTGAAAGTTATAAGAAGCAAAGTAAAAAAAATGAATGAATTTATTTAAACAAGTGAAGACCAAGTCTTTAAAATATTTTCTTGGATTTTCAAATTCTATTTGAGTTTTGTCTCTTTTAGAATTAAAAATGTCGGGCAAAGCGAGACCAGCTAGCTAGTAAATAAATACAATTTAAAAAATCGAGGCAGCTCACTGGTAAGTGCTGCTATTTGAGCTATTTTTAGAACAGGCCAGCGGGCTACTCATCTGGTCCTTACGGGCTACCTGGTGCCCGCGGGCACCACGTTGGTGACCCCTGATATATGGTATAAATATGCTATTTGCCGACATAGTCTGCTGCATTGCACCTGTCATTTGTTCTATCACACAACAACACAGTGTGTGGGTGTCCCACACGTAAATGACCTCTGCGCGCGCGCACCCGTACACACGTGCGCGCGCGCACCCCCCTTCCCTCACACTTGGTAGAGTCCTGGACGGAGCATCATGGCGGTGGACGGTAAGTGTTTGCTGTCAGGTGCCCTGTGAGGGACTCTCGTGAAAACTTTCCAGCTGTGACGCAATGCTGCCCAAAAGGACATTCATGTCATTTAATTTTGGCCTCGGGGCGGCGTGTGTTATCGGTGGCTACCTCGACGCGAGCGAGCTAAAGTGCGGTGCTGATGCAGAGGAATGTTGCGATCCCATCACGGGATGCGTTCATGTTCCAAGTCGTATCGGAGTGGTGGTGCGTTCAAGTCGGGACGTTTGAAAGAAAAAACACCGCACACGACGGACGACACATTTGGCGAACGATTCAATGTTTTCTCTCCAACACTTAAGCCGAAAATCACGTGTGTTTAGGTGTGCAGTGCGATCACGTGACCACCACTTTTGCTGGGACTATATTAGTCAGCGGATGTATCTACATGCCGTCGCCATGTGTGCACCGTGGTTGTCTACTACTATTAGCCTCGTCCATATTAGTTGGAATCGTCAATTACATACACCACTAAATTTAATTAAAAAAAAAAAAGAATCCCTTCAGCCCTCAGCTTCCCAAAAACTGCTTCAAAATATATTTTTACCACTTTAACCAAGATCTTTTAAATGGACTTCAGTGTAAAATATTCATATTCTACAAAACCCAAAACCAGTAAAGTTGGCACGTTGTGTAAATCGTAAATAAGAACAGCATACAATGATTTGCAAATACTTTTCTACTTACAGTCTATTGAATTGAATAGACTGCAAAGACAATATATTTAATGTTCGAACTGGGAAACAATTGTTTTTTTTGTTGTTGCAAATAATCATTAAATTAGAATTTAATGGCAGCCACACATTTTAAAAAAGTTGGCATAGGGGCATTTTTACCACTGTGTTGCATGGCCTTTCCTTTTAACAATACCAACAAAACGTTTGGGAACTGAAGAGACCAATATTTGAAGCTTTTCAGGTGGAATTCTTTCCCATTCTTGCTTGATGTACAGTTTAAGTTGTTCAAAAGTCTGTGGTCTCCTTTGTTGTATTTTAGGCTTCATAATGCGCCACACATTTTCAATGGGAGACAGGTCTGGACTACAGGCAGGCCAATCTAGAACCCGCACCCTTTTACTATGAAGCCACGCTGTTGTAACACGTGCGAAATGTGGCTTGGCATTGTCTTGCTGAAATAAGCAGGAGCGTCCACGAAAAAGACGTTGCTTGGATGGCAACATATGTTGCTCCAAAACCTGTATGTACCTTTCAGCATTAATGGTGTCTTCACAGATGTGTAAGTTACCCATGCCTTGGGCACTAATACACCCCCATACCATCACAGATGCTGGCTTTTGAACTTTGTGCCTGGAACAATTCGGATGGTTCTTTTCCTCTTTGTTCCGGAGGACACGACGTCCACAGTTTCCAAAAACAATTTCAAATGTGGACTCGTCAGACTACAGAACACTTTTCCACTTTGCATCAGTCCATCTTTGATGAGTTCTGGCCCAGCGAAGCAGACGGTGTTTCTGGGTGTTGTTGATAAATTGCTTTGGCTTTGCATAGCAGAGTTTTAACTTGCACTTACAGATGTAGCGACAAACTGTAGTTTCTGACAGTGATTTTCTGAAGTGTTAATGAGCCCATGTGATGATATCCTTTACACACTTATGTCAGTTTTTGATGCAGTACCGCCTGAGGGATCAAAGGTCACGGGCATTCAATGTTGGTTGTCAGCCTTGCCGCTTACGTAATAATAATAATAATGGATTAGATTTTATATTGCGCTTTTCTATTATTAGATACTCAAAGCGCTCACAGAGAAGTGGGAACCCATCATTCATTCACACCTGGTGGTGGTAAGCTACATTTGTAGCCACAGCTGCCCTGGGGTAGACTGACGGAAGCGAGGCTGCCAGTTTGCGTCTACGGCCCCTCCGACCACCACCTATCATTCATTCATTCACCAGTGTGAGCGGCACCGGGGTCAAAGGTGTAGTGTCCTGCCCAAAGACACAACAGCAGCGATTTGGATGTCAAGAGGCGGGGAGAGAACCTGCAACCCTCAGGTTTCTGGCACAGCCGCTCTACCCAGTACGCCATACCGCCCCTAAACGTGCAGTGATTTCTCCAGATTCTCTGAAACTTTTGATGATATTACTGACCGTAGATGGTGAAATCCCTAAATTCCTTGCAATAGCTCGTTGAGAAATGTTGTTCTTAAACTGTTCGACAATTTGCTCACGCATTTGTTGACAAAGTGGTGACCCTCGCCCCATCCTTGTTTGTGAATGACTGAGCATTTCATGGAAGCTGCTTTTGTACCCAATCATGGCACCCACCTGTTCCCAATTAGCCTGTTCACCTGTGGGATGTTCCAAATAAGTGTTTGATGAGCAATCCTTAACTTTCTCAGTCTTTATTGCCACTTGTGCCAGCTTTTTTGAAACATGTTGCAGGCATCAAGTTCCAAATGAGCAAACATTTGCAAAAAATAACGTTTTCCAGTTTGAACGTTAAATATCTTGTCTTTGCAGTGTATTCAAATGAATACAGGTTGAAAGGGATTTGCAAATCATTGTATTCTGTTTTTATTTACAATTTGCACAACGTGACAACTTCACTGGTTTTGAGTTTTTATATACATTATAACAAAGGCACGGTAACCTTTTAAAGTGAATTTTTATTTGGGAAAACAATAAAGGATATTTTATTAAAACACACACTTCAACATGAATATTGAATTAACTTATTGAATTCAATGAACACAAATTATTTTGTAAAACAAACATCTTAACTAAATAATATAATTAATATACTGTATGTATGTATAAAATATCAACATTATTATTATTTTAAAATGTGTTTTATTATGTATTTGTATTATTATTAAGCCGTGAGATTGATTTAATCAATTATTGACAGCAACATTGATTTTATTGCAGTATTATATTTTCTTTGCAATGTGAAAACTAAAAAAAAAAAATCACATGGCATTTTTTCTTAAACTGACATCAAAAATATATTTATTTAGAGAGAGATTTAAAAAAATATAAATCTATGTTCATTTAAAACAAGTTAATTGTTTTAAATGTCTACATATCAAATACAAATTATATTGTAGGTATACAAATATTTAATTTAAAATATTTTTTCATTCACTTTTATTAAGCCCTGATAATGCTTTATTTATTAATTGGCACCAACACTGATTATATTGTTGTTGTTTTTTGCAGTGTCAGAATTTAAAACTCACACTTGTCAGTCAGCTTCTCTTAGACAAATACATCATATACTGATGTTTAAAAAATAAATACAAAATGTCTTGATATTTTTCCACTTAAAACAAGTAATTCTTGTTAAACAATTTCAAAAAATCAAATATAAATAATATTTTGTGGATTTTAACCCTTTAATGACCAGTATGTTTCTGTCACGCTACTGTTTTCTTAAATACACTTTAAAAAAGTAAACATTGTGTACATAAACACCATTCCAAACATTATTAGATACAAACACTTCTCATTTTACAAACCCCGTTTCCATATGAGTTGGGAAATTGTGTTAGATGTAAATATAAACGAACTACAATGATTTGCAAATCATTTTCAACCCATATTCAATTGAATGCCCTACAAAGACAAGATATTTGATGTTCAAACTCATAAACTTTATTTTTTTTTTGCAAATAATAATTAACTTAGAATTTCATGGCTGCAACATGTGCCAAAGTAGTTGGGAAAGGGCATGTTCACCACTGTGTTACATGGCCTTTCCTTTTAACAACACTCAGTAAACGTTTGGGAACTGAGGAGACACATTTTTTAAGCTTCTCAGGTGGAATTATTTCCCATTCTTGCTTGATGTACAGCTTAAGTTGTTCAACAGTCCGGGGGTCTCCATTGTGGTATTTTAGGCTTCATAATGTGCCACACATTTTCAATGGGAGACAGGTCTGGACTACAGGCAGGCCAGTCTAGTACATGCACTCTTTTACCATGAAGCCACATTGATGTAACACGGGGCTTGGCATTGTCTTGCTAAAATAAGCAGGGGCGTCCATGGTAACATTGCTTGGATGGCAACATATGTTAATCCAAAACCTGTATGTACCTTTCAGCATTAATGGCGCCTTCACAGATGTGTAAGTTACCCATGTCTTGGGCACTAATACACCCCCATACCATCACTGATGCTGGCTTTTCAACTTTGCGCCTATAACAATCCGGATGGTTCTTTTCCTCTTTGGTCCTGAGGACACAACATCCACAGTTTCCAAAAACAATTTGAAATGTGGACTCGTCAGACCACAGAACACTTTTGCACTTTGTATCAGTCCATCTTAGATGAGCTCAGGCCCAGCGAAGCCGACAGCGTTTCTGGGTGTTGTTGATAAACGGTTTTCGCCTTGCATAGGAGAGTTTTAACTTGCACTTACAGATGTAGCGACCAACTGTAGTTACTGACAGTGGGTTTCTGAAGTGTTCCTGAGCCCATGTAGTGATATCCTTTACACACTGATGTCGCTTGTTGATGCAGTACAGCCTGAGGGATGGAAGGTCACGGGCTTAGCTGCTTACGTGCAGTGATTTCTCCAGATTCTCTGAACCCTTTGATGATATTACGGACCGTAGATGGTGAAATCCCTAAATTCCTTGCAATAGCTGGTTGAGAAAAGTTTTTCTTAAACTGTTCAACAATTTGCTCATGCATTTGTTGAAAAAGTGGTGACCCTCACCCCATCCTTGTTAATGAATGACTGAGCATTTCATACTTTTATACCCAATCATGGTACCCACCTGTTCCCAATTTGCCTGTTCACCTGTGGGATGTTCCAAATAAGTGCATTCCTCAACTTTACCAGTATTTATTGCCACCTTTCCCAACTTCTTTATCACGTGTTGCTGGCATCAAATTCTAAAGTTAATGATTATTTGCAAAAAAAAAAAATGTTTATAAGTTTGAACATCAAATATGTTGTCTTTGTAGCATATTCAACTGAATATGGGTTGAAAATGATTTGCAAATCATTGTATTCCGTTTATATTTACATCTAACACAATTACCCAACTCATATGGAAACGGGGTTTGTAATTACAAGGAATCTTTGCAGAAAACAGTGAGGTGAGATTTTTTTCTGCATGATTTGAATGAGAAAAAGTAGTGCCATCTGTTGGACAGATACATACAAACAATTATTTTGTGGTTTTATAGCACTGTCATTCACAAGACAAAAAACATTTAAATGTTGACAACCGTATGAATTAATGTTGTCGAAAAAAGTTTGCATTTGTATTTACACAAACGTAGGTTTATGTGTTGGAGTTGACATGGTATGCAAAACTTACAAAACTACAGGATAACATGTCCTCCCTCTCCTGTTGTAAATCGGTGCTCTAGATTTTGCTGCTGCAACACTTTTTGACGTTGCTAAGTTTTTGGCCCGAGGATGAAAAGCCAGCAGACACTTTCAAGTGAATTGGTCTGGAGAGCTTCTGTCTGCTGTGTGACAGAACACAAATCAGCCTCTCTGTTGGTTCATTCATCTTTTGCCAATCAAACCAAACTTTTTAACACCCGCCACCTTCCTCTTAGGTTCTCAGACCACAACCCTCCCCACGCCCCAGTGGTACAATACAGTTGTAGCTATTGCCACAGACTTTGGGGGTATTGTATATGCATGCTTTTTCTACATTCATTTTAAATGCCAGAAATCACTTTTGAAAAGTCAGAAGAAAAAACATAATTCTCATCAAAACATTCCATATTTTCACTTTAAAATAAAGGTAATGTAATTTTGCATATAGTGTTGTCATTTTTACTTATATTTTTTTCAAATACAATAGCCCCTCGTTTATTGCTGTTAATTGGTTCCGGACATGACCGCAATAAATGAATTTTCGCAAAGTAGGAATCATTATTAACTATTTTTATAGCAAAAGCATAAAAAAGCCTGTTTTCAACTTTCTAAATACATTTTTCAACATTATAAGAGGCCCCTAGACATAAAAGAACAACCTACAATCATCTTTAAATTTGTTTAATCCAAAACATTAATGCCCCCTGACGCTGAGCCAATCAGTGGCCACCATAGTGAACAGGGCGCTCTGATTGGTTTGGTCTTCTCTAGTGGCCAATACTACTGTAGTATTGATATTTTTAATTTATTCAGCCACATTTATGCTACAAAATGATTATTATTTTAATTTAAAAAAAATCAGCGATGCGGTGAAGCTGCAATATTTGATGCACGATGAGGCGAGGGAAGTCGTAATTTTGCACCAAAACATTTTTATTAGAATACATATAAGTCATGGGGAATTAAAAAACTTTATGATTAAAAAAATTCTTAATTTTGAAGAAAACAGTCAAATCTATACGAGAAAAAAAAGTCTTAATTTTACAAGAAAACAAGTCAGACATTAAAAAAAATACATTTCCTGAATTTATGGTTAAAAAAAATCTACATTTTGGCAAAAAAAGTTAAATTCATACAAAACATCTTAACTGTACGAGTTTGGTCTTCTCTAGCTGCCAACACTATATTTTTCGTTTTTTATCCATTTTTATGCTTGAAAATGCCTATTTAAAGATCAGAAAATTGTAGAATTATGCTTTTAAAAAATTCTTAATTAAAACAAAAGAAATTGCAATGTAGTGAAGCCGCAATATTTGAGGCAGGATGTAGCGAGGACGAATGTACATTGTATTCATTTCATATTTTCAGGCTATATTTTTTCTGCAATTGTTAAAATGTTAGTGTGGAACATTTTACAGTGAAGTTGATTTGCACAGAAGCTATCTGTAGCTTGTGTACATAAAAAAACCTAAAAAGTGATGTAATTCTAGACAAATTAAATCAATGGGATCAGTATTAAAAAATATTTCCCACAAATAGAGTATCAATTGATTTAATTTTGAATGGGTCTATAAAAGGAACAGCTCCTCAAGATCCGACTCCTTCAAAGACCCATTAATACCAACTCTAATGAACAAATGTTTGTACTGCATATTAATACACTACATTATGTCTTTATTCTTCTTTAGGGGGAGGGAGGAACTGTGGCGTTCACGAGCTCATCTGCGCACGACGAGGTAACGCCAAACCGCCCCAGGCGTGTTTTATATGTTCCAAGACTGTATGTACACTTCTGATTGTAAGTTTGTTGGCCTGACAAGTTGCTGAATTATGAATGACGTATCGAGTTTTGCCTCACTTCGACAAAAGGTGGCGGCGAGCGTTCATAATTTATTCAGGTCCAGGTTTTGTTTTGTGTAAGCAATGTTTGTCGATTGTCTATCTCCCTTTTAAACAAGCAAAGTGTGAAAGTCTCAAAAATGGGATGAATATTTAAAATTCCCTTCAAGGATAATTATCTTTATCCATCCATTCATCCATCCATCTTCTTCCGCTTATCCGAGGTCAGGTCGCGGGGGCAGCAGCCTAAGCAGAGAATCCCAGACTTCCCTCTACCCAGCCACTTCGTCCAGCTTCTCCCGGGGATCCCGAGGCGTTCCCAGGCCAGCCGGGAAACATAGTCTTCCCAACGTGTCCTGGGTCTTCCCCGTGGCCTCCTACCGGTCGGACGTGCCCGAAACACCTCCCTAGGGTGGCGTTCGGGTGGCATCCTAACCCTAACCAGATGCCCGAACCACCTCATCTGGCTCCTCTCGATGTGGAGGAGCAGCGGCTTTACTTTGAGCTCCTCCCGGATGGCAGAGCTTCTCACCCTATCTCTAAGGGAGAGCCCCGCCACCCGGCGTAGGAAACTCATTTCGGCCGCTTGTACCCGTGATGTTGTCCTTTCGGTCATAACCCAAAGCTCATGACCATAGGTGAGGATGGGAACGTAGATCGACTGGTAAATTGAGAGCTTTGGCCTCCCGGCTCAGCTCCTTCTTCACCACAACGGATCGATAGAGCGTCCGCATTACTGAAGACGCCGCACCGATCGGCCTGTCGATCTCACGATCCACTCTTCCCTCACTAGTGAACAAGACTCCGAGGTACTTGAACTCCTCCAATTGGGGCAAGATCTCCTCCCCAACCCGGAGATGGCACTCCACCCTTTTCCGGGCGAGAACCATGGACTCGGACTTGGACTTAATTATCTTCATACTGGTGCTATTTGTGTACTCATTTTTTCTTACAGTTTTGTCTCACAATAAAAAAGACGAGTACGTGAAAATCAAGATTACTGAACAGAAACTATGCTATACGTAAAATTAAGTCCAAATAAAATGGCAATGAAGTCGTAATTTTGCACACACACACAATATTTTCTTACAAACAAGTTAGAGGTTTATGAGAATGAGAATCAAAATTTATGCTGATTAAATCATAATTGTGTAGAAAAAAGTCAAATTTATATGAGAAAAATTCTTAATTTTGGGAGAGAAAAAAGTAGGACATTTATGGGAATACAAATCAAAATTTTACAATAAAACCATAGTTTTGGAGAAAATAATGACATTCATGAGATTTTTTGTAATTTACACGAGAAAATAAGTCAGACATTATTGAAAATAAAAATCCTAAATTTACACAAATAAAATCATAATTTGAAGAAAAAAGTTAAATATATACAGGACAACGTTCTTAATTTTACAAGAAAACATGCCAGACATTTATGAGAGTAAAAACCATATTCTCTTTTTTTTTTTTTTTTTTAAAGGCAAATTTATATTAGGAAAAAAAAGCCAAATATTTGGAGAATAAAGACTCCATTTAAAATTATATTTTACACCTAAGTCTTGATTTTATTGAGAAAACTGTTGTCATATTGCGTGAATAAAATCATAGTTTGAGAGAAAAACAAATCTGAATTCAATAAGGAAAAATAAAAACTTGTAATTGTATCATAATAATTTCAGGATCCACTCTGTTAATTAAAAAACAAAAAATACAAATCTTTTTAGTAAAAAAAACCCAGTTGTATTATTGATGGTCTCAGACTGTTGTGCGTCGTGAATTATAGTCCAAATAACATGGCAATTAATTTGGAATTATGTTTTTTAATGAATAAGCAAGTCAAATATATAATTTTGAGAATAAAACCCTAATTTTAAGAAAATAAAATACATTTTGGAGAAAAAGTCAAATTTATACGAGAAAAAAATATCTTTATTTTACGAGAAAACCAGTCAGACATTTTTGAGAAAATTAATCCGAAACTTATGATAAAATAATAATTTGAGAAAAAAGTTGAATTCATTAAAACATTTTTTCCAATATTTAAAGAATAATCATAATTTAAAATGGTAATATTTTTACACCAAAAAAAGCCTTGATTTTATGACAAAAAATTATATTTTTTTGTCAATTAAATCATAATATATTATAAAAAACCCCATCTATATTTATTGAAGAAAAAACTTTTAATTGTATCGTAAAAATATCAAATTCAACTCTTTTGCACAAGAAATAAAGTGTTAATTTGTAAATATATTCCAAAAATTAAATTACATCTAAAACCTTGAGGAAAAAAAGTCCCAGTTGTATGATTGCTGGTCTCAGACTGTTTTGTTACGTGAATTAAAGTGCAAATAAAAAGGCAATTATGTCATAATTTTACACACAAAACAAGTCAGACATTTAAAAATACAAATCATAAATTTATGATAGTTAAATCAAAATTAGAGAAAAAAGTCACACTTATATATAAGAAAAAAAGTCCAAATATTTTTAGAATAAAGTCGTCGTTTGCGAGATATTGAATCATAATTGTACAAGAGTTAAAAAATATATATACATTTTAAATCACATGATTGTATTTTGAGAAAAAACATTTTATATATTGAGCATAAAATCATAATCTATGAGAAAATAAATCTCAATTTAAAAACAAAAAAACTTGTCATTTTTTCATAATGCAATTCCTTTGTTACAAGAAAGTGTTAATTCAAACAAAAATCCTCAAAAGTCCCAGTATTATGCTTGCTGGCCTCAGACGGTTATGTTTGCACCTAAATGACAATTTTGACATTCGCTCGGCAAGTATAGGATTCATTTGTTCTAAAAACTTTATGATTTTGTCTCATAAAATATGCTCATTATCTCTGTAATATGACATTATCTTTTTATTCTCCTTTACTATTTTCTTCATTTGATCATGTATATTGTTGCAATTGTATATAATAATATTAATAACAATAGCGGGTGTTGTATTAATATAAAATAGACACCAAGGTTGGGTGGCTGCATCTCTACTTTCCAGCTTACATGGATGGAGTGAGGGGTCGGGTTCCCTCCGGGCTTTAAATTATTCAGCTATCGTTCACATTTGCAGAGTATTGCCGTATACCATATGGCGTTTCGCTCGCCACACAACGGGATGCAGGAAGGTAACAGCAATAATTGAAAATAAGATAACTTTGTGTGACATCCAGAAGGGGCTTTTTTTCCCCCTGGAATAGCAGACGGTAAGGCTGGACTGGAGCAGCAAAGGCTTCTTTATCTCTTCTTGGGACTTTAGCTTTGGCTACATTTCATTCTGCAGTTCCCATTTTTTATAGCTTCCAAACGAGTGGTTAGGGACCGTGGGCCAGCTTTAAAACAAGGTATTTTCATGGTAAACATGACGATCTTTGTATCGCATCCGACTAAGCTGGCGTGAGAGCCAGACTGGGGAAGTTAACTAGGTCTCAATTTCATTCAGATGGCTCACATAAAAATAGCACGGCCATGATTCCATGCAGCACGGCTGGCCTACATACAGAGCTGCTGCCCCTGTGGAGTACAGACGACTCTCATCATTGTTATTATTGCTAACTATTACAAACTCTCTGCCTCTCTACGTCCTCAGTGTCTCCTGAGCTCCTGGGAGTCCTGTCCTCCATCGCCGCCTTCATGGCATTGATGGCCCTGTTTTTTCTTTACCTCAGCAACAAGCTGTCTGTGGACAGTCCCGACACGCTGCCACACCTCGGCGGTTATCACAACAGCCACACAGGTACATGCACACACACACACCCACACACCTACTTAAGGCATCTTTGGGGCGGTGTGGCTAAAACACCCCTTGATATTTAATAGAGGTGGGAATCTTTGGGCACGTCACGATTCAATTCAAAGTAAAGCAAAGTAAACACAATTGGATAAGTACCATTTTGAATATTCCGCTCCGAATATCTCCAGCAATTTCCGCAGATTCTACTCTATTCTGCACTCTGACAATGTTATCAGACCAGTCACACTCGAAATACGCAAACATAGGAAAGAGATGTGCTGTTTATCATTCACAATCCTTATGTAAGTCAAGAATACATATGGTTGGCTTTTTTTTTTTTTTCATATACCGGTATTCGAAATCGTAAATAAATAGCAAACAATTGAGTCAACAGATCAATGGTCCTCTATTGCGCCCGTTATACCCTCTAAAAACATACAGAAACCGCTAAGAATACATGTCGTGACCTGAAAATGAACCAAATATGAGTGATATTATTATAAGCGCCAACGCAGACGGCCTATGTTAGCGGTGCATTGATAGCAGTGATCTAATGCTAGCTCAGTGGCCTAGTGGTTAGAGTGTCCGCCCTGAGATCGGTAGGTTGTGAGTTCAAACCCCGGCCGAGTCATACCAAAGACTATAAAAATGGGACCCATTACCTCCCTGCTTGGCACTCAGCATCAAGGGTTGGAATTGGGAGTTAAATCACCAAAAATGATTCCCGGGCGCGGCACCGCTGCTGCCCACTGCTCCCCTCACCTCCCAGGGGGTGATCAAGGGGATGGGTCAAATGCAGAGGACAAATTTCACCACACCTAGTGTGTGTGTGACAATCATTGGTACTTTAACTTAACTTTAACTTACCCTGCTGTTGCTCACACGCTAACCCGGCGGCTGCTTCTGCTTCGTCTTAAACTTGATAAAAGTAAATTCTAGATTATAATTAAGCATCTGTCACCTAGGAGTAGACAAATGGGGTCATGGACCGACAGACTGGTCCACTTTGTCATCCACGAGATGGTGAAAGAGACAGTAGTTGCGGCAACTTTTTTTTAAACCCTTTGTGAGGATTGTGATTGAATCTTCATCCAAACGGAGTTATGAGAGCGTCCTGTCGGTCAGCTTCCCAACGAGAGTGGAACTTGTACAGTAAGTGTTTGTTTTATCATGGTTAGTTTGTATGTTTAGCACCCAGCAATGCTGCGGATGCTAGTTTAGCGCTTGGCTGAACGTATTGTTCATCCTCTTTATGTTCGGGCTCAAAAATACAAGGTCCTGTATCATAAGTTTCCCCAAAGTAATCATTGTTAACTCTCACAAAGTCTGCTTGATTAGCATTGTTGTGTATGGAGAATAGATCTGTGGTTTCTTACGCTATGTCACGGATCACGTGACTGGCTTTCTGATTAACTCTCAAAATGGCATCTGAAATGTCGGTGAGTCATATCTATTTATTCGCAAACTATGGAAGTCTTTTGGTGTCATAAACCAGATACAAGCCCAACTTTGAAGCAATGGATGGAAATCACAATGGACATTTATAAAATGGAGAAGATAACTGCGTTTATTCACTATACATTGGATAAATTTACTTTATACTGGGAAACTGGGTCAATTATGTCACGCCCCATAAGCCTGATTTTATTTTCTTTAATTAGTGATTGTACTGTTTAAAAAAAGATTACTCCCTATATATGTCTATAGTTTTTTTAAAATTTACTATACATTATTTTATTTTATTTTATTTGTTATTATTTTTGATTTTTTTATTTGTTAATATTAAATATTACTTTGGTTTGATTTCTTGCTGTTTTTCTCTTTTTTTTGGGAGGGAGAGTGGTGGCGTCGTTGGGATATAAACAAGAAAAATATTTTGACATTTAGGGCAAACAATAGATGTATGCAGATATGATGCAATTGATAGGAATGTCTGATGCTGGATGTCAATAAAAAATGTATAACATTTTTTTTTTTAAATCAGATACATATGGGTGACGTTCATACGTTGTCAATATTCAGTGTTTTATCGTTCATAGTTAATATTGTAAATCTCGCATTCTTTATTTTCATGTACATTTTGGGTGTCTTATTCAGCAAAAAAAAATTATAAATTCCAATCAGTTTAAGGCGGTCTGTCATAACGTTTTCAGCTTTCAATCAGACATTATTGTGAGGTTTTGTATTAGTGTTCCTAAAAATAGATATACCAGCCCCCAGACACATTTTGTTTCTCTAAATTTGGCCCCTCGAGTCAAAATATTTGCCCAGGCCTGATTTAGCGTGTCTCTCTTCATGAATATGCACAATATATACTGATGATCAAAACGGCCACAATACTGGGAGTATGACTGTCAAAAATAAAAAATACTAAACATATTGTCTAAATTGGCCCTAGTGTGTGAATGTGAGTGTGAATGTTGTCTGTCTATCTGTGTTGGCCCTGCGATGAGGTGGCGACTTGTCCAGGGTGTACCCCGCCTTCCGCCCGATTGTAGCTGAGATCGGGGTAGCGGGGGGCGCTGGAGCCTAAGGGAATAAGCGGTAGAAAATGGATGGATGGATGGATGATAATAGCTCTCAATATAGAGACAACTTGTTTTTCTACTCTACTGGTACTTTAAGGTTGTAAGTTGAGGTACTATCATATATATAGTGTGAAATATATTGCATTATATGTGAGAGATGGCGTCAGCGGCACTGTTGCTCGCTGCTAACGACCACATGTCCGTGCCAGTGCCCGCGATGATCTAACCTGTGGGAAGATGGCGTTCTTCAAGAGCTTTCAGCAGAACCTCCCGTCCGTCAACATCTCCTCCATCTTGGACTCGGTGAGCAGCCGAGTGGACGACCTGGCCAACGCCGTCAGCGACGTCACGTACGCCGTCAGCGACCAGCTGACCGAGCAGGTCAACACCATCATCAACAAGGTGCAGGAGGAGGAAGACAGCGAGCAGGAGGCGGCGCCGACGTCCGGAGCGCCGGAGGGTAAAAGCGTGTGGCCTTTGAGCAGGGAGTCAGAAACAAGTTCCAGTACCAAAAACAACCAAAGCGCCGATGCGGCGGAGGCGGAGAACACGGCCAGTCAACTGGAGTGGGAATGGAGGGATGGGTGCTGGCGGGTGAAGAAGACGGAAGCCGAGTTAGTGGAGGAGGAGAAGAAGAAGAAGGAGGAGAAGGAGCTGCAAGAGAAGCGAGAGCAGAGGAGGAAAGAGAGGAGAGAGAAGCGTTTGCAGACGGCCGCCATGTTTCAGAAGAACAATTTCCAGGATGAAGAGGCCGCAGACGGCGGGTTGGAAGAAGAGGAAAAGGAGGAGAGTCGCGGCGAAGAAACGACTCGTGACGACTGTGAGGAACCTGAAAATGAAACATCGCAGCTTGGGAACGACAGAATGTCCCAACAGAAGGAGAAGGACGAACAGGAGGAGAAGTGCAGCCTGGAGGGTGAAGGTGATGACGAGGAGGTGGACGAAGCCTCTGGAGCTCAAGTGAAGAAAAAGAAGAAGAAGGAAAAGAAGAAGAAGAAGGAGAAAAGGAAGAAGAGCAAGAAGAAGGAGAAAATCAAACAAGGTTAGAAGAAGGTGTGCTGCTTGGATGCTTTCAACCTTCTTTCCTGCACTGGAAGTTCTGCCTCTTTTATAATGAAGTGTGCTGTCACTCTTTGGGTCTCGCATGAATGAAACAAGGCGGATGTTTGTGTCCTACCAGAGGTGCTGCTAACAGACAGTGAGGAGGACCAAGACGCTGCAGTCCAGTCCAACGTGAGTCCCGTAGTGCTGCAGGAAGGACACAGCAGCGAGGCCTCGAGCCAACACGGTGAGTTCAGAAAGTGTCGCTCACCTCGCCATGTCGTCATCTTCTGTCTCGACTTTGGGCAGCCGGCAGCATACAGAGGGTAAAGAAAGCCCCACCGCTCATGGAGGGACAACCGCCGCCGTACCGGGACCGGGACCGGGACCGGGGAAGGGTGGCACGCGTGTCCTCCTCTCGCTCGACACGAGAGGCAAGGAGGGGGTCGTCGCCTCAGCGCTGCTCCAGCGAGGCCGTGAGTGTGGACCAGGACACGGAGAGCTACCTCAACAAAGGCTGCGAGGAGGACATACCCAGTGACAGCACTGCTGTGGTGGGCACAGAGGTAAGTGGGGGGGGCTCCTGGAGGCACAGTTTTAAAGCAGTACTCCATCCATCCATCCATTTTCTACCGCTTATCCCTTTCGGGGTCACGGGGGGTGCTGGAGCCTATTAAAGCAGTACTGCATCACCAATATTAAGGTACGTGTTTGTGGACTTGCTGTCATTAAATATTGATATAAAACAAAAACAATGCTCAGTTTTGAAAAAAATGATCAGAAAAGTATATTTTTTGGTACCAAAATGAAATACATTGATTACTAATATAAGACATTTAAATGTGAAATATTGGTTACATATTCCAATAATTGAGAAATATATTGAAACATTATATTATTTAATTTATTTACATGACCTTTTTACATTGCATTTTGTTGAGGACATCCAAATCTTTGACAGATTTAATTAATTCAAGTCACATTCCATCAGGTTTCTATAGCAAGCATCATAACAATAAAAGTTCATTAAATAAATAAGTCGTTAAATATTTAAAATATTCCGCTAACTAAAGGAACATGTTAATAAATAAAAATGGGATTAAATATCAAAACATTTCCTGAAATGTAAAAATAGAAATTAATTGTGAAATAATTAGTAAATCGTTTTATTACGATTAAATATTTAAATATTAAATTAAATAAAGTGATTACAATGATTAAATACGGTAAATATTGAACATACTGCATATTGTTATGAATGTGTCCGTTACTACTTTATATATAAACTTGCAGTGTGTATACAAAATATTGATGCAGGGTTTTGAAGTTGTTTTAGAGGGCTTTGAAGGCGACTACGGTGACTCATTTTCAAGCGGGTTTTATCTGTAAAATCCTAAAAAAACAAACAAGTTCAGTTCCCCTTTAAATAAAAGGTTCTGGGATATAAAAAAGAAACGGATGAAATAAATATTTAGTAAAAAGTTCAAATATATTGAAATTGTGATGTAAATATTAAAGTCACTATTTTAAATATTATTAATGTATGATCAGTTGTTGTATAGTATAGAGCAGGCCTGGGCAATTATTTTGACTGGGGGGGGGGGGGGGCAGTATATCTATTTTTAGGAACACTAATACAAAACCTCACAATAATGTCTGATTGAATGCTAAAAACGTTATGACAGACCGCCTGAAAAGCTGGAATGGAATTTCACTTTTTTTTTTTTTTTAAAGTAAAAAAACACTTTTTTTAACTTGAGACTTCCCGTGGGCCGATTTTGGATGCTTTTTACCCGGAATGTACATGAAAATAAAGAATGTGACTTACAATATCAACTATGAACAATAAAACACTGAATATTGACAAAATATGAACGTCACACGCCCTCTCGATCGACATATTTTACAATCAAGCGAAACGCAACAAAAATGCAACAAACACAGCGAAATATGAACGCAAAGGGTACAAAATAAACCCACCTACAATCTGATATATCACTAAGCTTTAGAACTTTGTTGTAAAAATCTCCTTCTGCGTCTGTCTCTGATACCCGCATTTCAGGCTGACCGCTCTGGAAACACTCTGTGGAGACGCTCCCCACCCACACTGCTTGGTGCCTCGTCTGAGCTGCTGTGACGTAGATTACCATAGTAACTAGTGTATCATGCAAAAGCGCAGATCAATCAATCAATCAAGGAAATACTTTGTATAGTTCAAGACTTACGGTAATTTGAAAACATCACTGCACTTCATAATGGCAGCTACAGTTTCGATCTTAAAGGCCTACTGAAACCCACTACTACCGACCACGCAGTCTGATAGTTTATATATCAATGATGAAATCTTAACATTGCAACACATGCCAATACTTATAAAGTGCAATTTTAAATTTCCCGCTAAACTTCCGGTTGAAAACGTCTTTGTATGATGACGTATGCAAGTGACGTCACTAGTTAAACGGAAGTATTGGTACACCTTTGAATCCAATACAAAAAAGCTCTGTTTTCATCTCAAAATTCCACAGTATTCTGGACATCTGTGTTGGTGAATCTTTTGCAATTTGTTTAATGAACAATGAAGACTGCAAAGAAGAAAGTTGTAGGTGGGATCGGTGTATTAGCGGCTGGCTGTAGCAACACAACCAGGAGGACTTTGACTTGGATAGCAGACGCGCTAGCCGCCGACCGCACGGATGATCGTTTAAAGTCCTTCGTCCTTCCGTCGATCGCTGGAACGCAGGTGAGCACGGGTGTTGATGAGCAGATGAGGGCTGGCTGGCGTAGGTGGAGCGCTAATGTTTTTATCATAGCTCTGTGAGGTCCCGTTGCTAAGTTAGCTTCAATGGCGTCGTTAGCAACAGCATTGTTAATCTTTGCCAAGCTGGAAAGCATTAACCGTGTAGTTACAGGTCCATGGTTTAATAGTATTGTTGATTTTCTGTCTATCCTTCCAGTCAGGGGTTTATTGCTTTTGTTTATATCTGCATTTGAGCCCGATGCTATCACGTTGCTCCGTAGCGAAAGTGTTTCGCCGATGTATTGTCGTGGAGATAAAAGTCACTGTGAATGTCCATTTCGCGTTCTCGACTCTCATTTTCAAGAGGATATAGTATCCGAGGTGGTTTAAAATACAAATCCGTGATCCACAATAGAAAAAGGAGAAAGTGTGGAATCCAATGAACCCTTGTACCTAAGTTACGGTCAGAGCGAAAAAAGATACTTCCTGCACTGCACTATAGTCCTTCACTCTCACTTTCCTCATTCACAAATCTTTCATCCTCGCTCAAATTAATGGGGTAATCGTCGCTTTCTCGGTCCGAATCGCTCTCGCTGCTGGTGTAAACAATGGGGAAATGTGAGCAGCACTCCAGCTTGTGACGTCACGCTACTTCCGGTAGGGGCAAGGCTTTTTTTATCAGTGACCAAAAGTTGCGAACTTTATCGTCGTTGTTCTCTACTAAATCCTTTCAGCAAAAATATGGCAATATCGCGAAATGATCAAGTATGACACATAGAATGGATCTGCTATCCCCGTTTAAATAAAAAAAATTCATTTCAGTAGGCCTTTAAAGATCTAAAAAACAATATTTGGGAATGTCTGGTGGGCCAGATTGAAAAGCCCAGGTCTGGTATAGAATATAAGCGTTATAATGACTATTATCAAGTCAAATCTAACACTGTAGTGGTGAAAAAATGTGCGTGAGTAATGAACTTCCCTGTCTGAATGTGAACATTTAGGACAGTTGCGGCCCTCAGCTCCTCTCAGCCTACGAGCCGGAGCCACTAGCCAAGTACGGCACGCTGGACGTCGCCTTCGAGTACGACTCCACCGAGCAGTGGTTGGCCGTGACGGTCACCGCGGCGACGGACATCCCCGCTCTCAAGCAGACGGGCAACATCTCGTGGCAGGTCCACCTGGTCCTGCTGCCCACCAAGAAGCAGCGGGCCAAGACGGGCGTCCAAAAGGGACCGTGTCCCGTCTTCACGGAGACCTTCAAGTTCTCCAGAGTGGAACAAGAGGCCTTGGGCGACTGTGCTGTACGATTCCGCCTGTACAGCATCAGGCGCATGAAGAAGGAGAAGATCCTGGGCGAGAAGGTCTTCCACCTGACTAAACTCAACCTGCAGGGGAAGATGGCTCTTCCAGTCACCCTGGAGCCTGGCTCCGAACTTACAGTGAGAGAGGATTCATATCTACTAATAACCTGAACATATCACAGAGTTACTGTATGTTTGTTTTTCAGGGCTGTGGTTCGGTGGTGAGCGTGTCCCGCAGTGCAGGAGCCGTGTCCTACAGGTCTACAGAGGACTCGTCCTCGCCGGAGATCCTCCTGGGCCTCGTTTACAACTCTGCCACAGGAAGTTTATCTGCCGAGGTCATCCAGGGCAGCCACTTTAAAACCACCTCGTCCGATAAACCCGTCAGTAAGTACATTTTATTTTTACTCGCGCATTCTGGGATTTTGTCTTTTTGTTGATTCTTTGAAACTGTTTTTCTGCTGCATCGATATCTCTCTCAATTCTACCTTTTACACTATTCATTTCCTTTTTCTTTCCAACTTTGTGTGATATGTGTGTGTGTGTGTCACAGATGGTCTTTTTTGTTGTGTAAAACATTTCGTTGGGGGACAACTGTATATCATGAGAGGTAAGAAACTATACATAAGTCAATGATTTAATATTTTTGAGCAGAAATGTTGCTCAGACTAAACATTTATTTTTTTATAGCATTCAATTAAAATTTGGTTTGTCTTTATTCAATTAGTATATATATTTTTCTTAGATTTGAGGAATATGTAAAGTGCTAACCTTTAAATATGTAGATTATAATAGTGATCCATAACAACATATTTAATTGATGTGTACAATATAATTATATCTATAATAATTTATATTATAACTAAATAATCCATAATAATTAACATATTATAATTAAATAAATCGTAACAAGTTAACTAAAGTTTGTTCATAGCAAATAAATGTATTAAATAAGCCATAACAAATTAATTTATTATGAATAACCCATAATATATGTGCATTTAAAAAAACAAACATTTGTATCATGATAAAGTAAAATATGTACAATACTGTATATTATAATTAGTCCATCATAATATACAGTAGGAGAAAATATGCATATTTTAATTAAATGACCCATAATATATTTATAAATATGTATATTAAAATGATCCATAATAAAATATTATGTAGATCATAATTCATTAATCAATGAAATATTAAATATGCCATTCTAATAATTATATGACATTAACAAATTTGTATAATCAAATAAAGCATAATAAATGCGTTTATTATACTAGTGTAATCCATATTATAGCAATACATATATTCATAATATTCCATATGTTAATACATTTGTATCATTAGAACAAATCATATACTTTCCATATTTCTAGATTATAATAAATCAACATATTAAATATGTACATTTAATTAGTCCTTAATATAATTTTAGTAAATATATATATAGTACTTAAATAATTCATTATATTTTAGGAAATATGTATTTTATACCTAAACACAAACCAACATTTCAGTTATGTATATTTTAATTCTATCATCGAAACAAATATGTATTTTGTAATTACATAAGCCATATGCATACAATTACATAATTGATAATATAAATTATATACTTAATCCATGTAATTTAAATAAGATATTAACAAATGTATATTATAAATAATCTGTATGAATCGCATAATATAATATGAATAAATAGATGTAATTGTATATTTACTATAATTACCTAATGTATAATGATGATGATGTACATTATAATTAAATATAGTGATAACATCCCCAATATTTAGAAGTATATTCAGAATACTTAGAATAAATTGATTGATTGAATAAGACATTGCACTCTGCCACAGGATGTGACGTATGCTGCACTACTAACATTCCACCACTTGGTGTCACTCTCCCCCCACCACCCCTGGCAGACACTTACGTCACGCTGAGCATGCTGGACTCCAAGGGGAAGGAGATGTCCAAGTGCAAGACGGCGGTGTGCAGAGGCCAGCCCTGCCCCACCTACAAGGAGACCTTCGTCTTCCAGGTGGCGCTCTTCCAGCTCTCCGAGGTGTCGCTGGTGTTGTCGGTGTTCTGCCGCCGCAGCAGCATGAGGCCCAGGGAGCGTGTGGGCTGGGTCTCCTTGGGACTCAACAGCACCGGCGAGGAGCAGCTGGCCCACTGGACGGAGATGAAGGAGGCCGAGGGGCAACAGGTGTGTCACTGGCACACGCTTACTGACACATAGCGGGGACCAAAAGCATCCCAGACTTGGATGTGATGTGCACTCACTGACCTTGGAGGCGGAAGCATCCTTTTCCTGAAGGCAACAATTTTTTTTACGAACCAGAAAGTGAACAGCGATGTTAAAATAGCAGGGTGAAAAAAAACAACAACACCACATGGGGATGGCAGCATCATGCCAGATGGGACAGGAATGATTCAGTCAAGGTAGAACAGTTCTAAACAGTCAGTGCCGGTCCAAAACCCTCAGAGATCTCCTGAAATTGAACATGACAGAACATACAATTCTGGAATGAACCAGCCAGAGCCCAGACCTAAATCCTATTGAAAATACATAGGAGAGAGAGCCTTTATGTCAAATGTGCTATGCTGTTGAAAAGTACTTCAACCAAGCATCATATTGGCTTTAGATTACATTTTTTAACCAAAAATATAAAAACACCCCAAAAGGCTAACTAACAGTTGTTTAAGAGAACACATTTCCCTACTTATATATCTCATATACATTTGAAATTAAACGTCCTAAAGGTACCTTTTTCTACAATACTAAGGTTTTGAAATATTCGCTAGCTGACACTTTGCGAGCTAATTGCTAGCTGACAGTTGGCGCGCCAAAGGCTAGCGGACAACTTATGTGCCAATGGCTAGCTGACAACTTGTGTGCTAATCCCTAGCAGAAAAATAGCATGCTAATTGCTGACAACTAGAGTGCAATTTGCTAACTGGCAGCTTTCACTGCTAAACGCTAGCTGGCATCTTGCACCGCTAGCCACTATCTAACAATTAGCGCACCAATTGCTATCTGACAACTGGTGCGCTAATCGCTAACAGGCAAATAGAGCGCTGATAGCTAAAAACTAGAGCGCAAATTGCTCGCTGGCAGCTTTCACCGTTAGCCACTATCTAACAATTAGCGCACCAATCGCCAGCTGACAAGTGGTGCGGCAATTGCTCGCTGATAACGGGTGTGCTAATCGCAAGGTGACAACTTGTGCGCTAAATGCAAGATGACAACTGGTGCTCTAATTGCTAGTTGGCAGCTACGCTGCTAATCTGCAGATGACAACTGATGCAATAATCGCTAACTGGCAACTGATGCGCCAATTGCTATCTGACAACTGGTGCGCTAGTCCCTAACAGGCAAATAGAGCGCCGATAACTAAAAACTAGAGCGCAAATTGCTCGCTGACAGCTTTTACCGCTATACACTAGCTGACAACTGGTGTGCCAATCGCAAGCTGACAACTGGAGTGCAAAGTACTAGCTGGCAACTTGCACCACTAACTGCTAGCTAACAATTAGCACACCAGTTGCAAACTGACAACTGGTGCACCAATCGCTAGCTGAAAACTGGTGCGCTAATTGCTAGTTGGCAGCTATGCCGCTAATCTCAAGAAGATAAATGGTGCGCTAATCACTAGCTTGCAACTGATGCACCAATTGCTAGCTGACAACTAGTGTGCTAATACACTCAGTGTCCGCCCTGAGATTGGTAGGTTGTGAGTTCAAATCCCGGCCGAGTCATACCAAAGACTATAAAAATGGGACCCATTACCTCCCTGTTTGGCACTCAGCATCAAGGGTTGGAATTGGGGGTTAAATCACCAAAATGATTCCCGGGCGTGGCCACTGCTGCTGCTCCCCTCACCTCCCAGGGGGTGAACAAGGGGATGGGTCAAATGCAGAGGACACATTTCACCACACCTAGTGTGTGTGTGTGACTATCGTTGGTCAATAGCTTACAACTAGAGCACCATAGTGCTAGCTGGCAGCGTTCATCGCTAAACGCTAGCTGGAAATTAGCGCACCAATCGCTAACTAACAACTGATGCACCAATCTCTAGCTAAAAACCAGAGCGCAAATTGCTAGCTGAGAACCGGTGTGCTAACCGCAGGCAGGCAAACTAAAGCACAAATTGCTAATTATTTTAAATGCTAACATGAGTAGAATAATATAATTCTATAGTCATGTTTTTATTTTTAAACTGCAAGGTACATTAAGTGGGGTGTCGATGTCACTGCCATTTGTAAACTACACTACAGTGTGTTGGATCCATATTAAGTGTATTTAAGGACATTTACATTGTGGAAAAATTGCAAGAATATAAAAAAAAACTATTTTTTAGTCTAATCGACCAAAAATTTCCATAGACCCCCATTTGAAGATCTGTGTTGTAATATAAACGGCATAATATTCAATAGTATATAATGAAATCCATACATTAAATATATGGTATAGTTTTGTTTATATTTTACTTACCAGTATAGGAGTATGATAAAATTAAGAAAATAGATTTTCCAATTGTTTTACCGCTTTAAGAATTAAAAACACTCATACCGAATCTAAAATAAACAGATGTTATGCAAAATGCCGTATTGTATCGACCATATATAAAACTGCCTTTTTTCACCCATTTTGTTTAAAGAAATAAAATAAAGATTTTTAGATTTTTTTTTTTGTGTTTTTAGTTGTAATCTTTCAAATTAACATAGCTACCTACCAAGTTTTTTCAGTGTTTTCCAAACGAGGAAAAAAATATCATTTTATATGCAGCGTCTACACCAGTGGCCCCCAAACTACGGCCCGCGGGCCAGATACAGCCCGCCAGCATCAAAAATCCGGCCCGCGGGTAGTCCCGAGTAAAATAATTTACTTTTTAAAAAAAAATTATTAATATGTTTTTAATCAGTCCTTTCTAGCCAATCCATCAATCAATTTCAAATCATATTGTCTAAGAATGCATTTTCCCATCGCGCGACAAGTGTGCGCTTTTTCAGTCAATTAGTGCATGAGGCAAAAAAAATTACGAATTCAGTGGGAAAACGTAAAATAGACTCTGAGTGTAAAGTTTTTAAACATCAGTGGACATATGACTTTTTTTTTGTTCAGTGTAGGGCAGGGGTCGGCAACCTTTACCACTCAAAGAGCCATTTTGGCAAGTTTCACACATTAAAGAAAGTAATGGGAGCCACAAAAATGTTTTTAAAATTTAAAATGAAAAACACCGCATACAAAGCTTACATGCTTTGTGCTATGTTAACCAGGGGTCTCAGACACACGCACCGGCACGCACTTTAATGTGGGAATTTGATGTTAGTGCAGCCCGCGAGTTTTGGATGAATGTCGCTTGCGTCACACCTGCCAACCCTCTCATTTTTCCCGGGAGACTCCCGAATATCAGAGCGTGATGACACTGCATTTGGCGCCCTCTACAGTCTGCCCAATCTGTGTACCTGCTTGGCCACAAGTGGAATGCAGCTTTAGCTTGCTTACGTAAGAGACAGCAAGGCTACTAACTCAGTAGCCACACATCTTACACTGACGGTACCAATACCCAGAATCCCATGCAGCCCTAACTCTTCCGCTCAACCAACCACGAAGAGGGGGGGGGGGGTTGATGTGTGGGGGGATTTGGTGGTAGCGGGGTGTATAATGTAGACCGGAAGAGTTAGGACTGCATGGGATTCTGGGTAATGGTTGTGTTGTGTTTATGTTGTGTTACAGTGGGATGTTCTCCAGAAATGTGTTTTTCATTCTTTTTGGTGTGGGTTCACAGTGTGGCGCATATTTGTAACGTACCAATGTTGAAGTTGTCTGATACGGCTACCGTCAGTGTAAGCTGTGTGGCTGATGAGTAACTATGCTTTGCTGTCTCCTGTGTGAGCAAGTAATAACAACATACAAAATGTGGCTGGCCTGGCATGCTGTAAGTAAATGCTATAGAGGACAATTACTGCAGTGCAATTAGGGCACGCCCTTTATATAGTAATTAGAGTGTTAATAGGATTATTTTCCCCTGGGAGTAGTCTATGAGAGACACTGACATCCATAAGTCTCCTGGGAAAATCGAGGGGGTCGGCATGCATGTAGCTGAGCCGCATCAGAGTGGTCAAGGAGCCGCATGCGGCTCCGGAGCCGCGGGTTGCCGACCCCTGGTGTAGGGAAAAGGCAGTTTGTCTAATCTGATAATAATAATAATACCTGGGATTTATATAGCGCTTTTCTAAGTACCCAAAGTCGCTTTACATGTTAAAAACCCTGCATTGAGACAGATTATATACGTATATAGCCCAGCCTCTGGCCAAATTTATATATATATATATATATATATATATATATATATATATATATATATATATATATATATACATATATATATATATATATATATATATATATATACACACACATATACATATATATACACACATTATATATTTATATATATATATATATATATATACATATATACACACACATTATATATATATATATATATATATATATATATATATATATATATATATATATATATATATATATATATATATATATATATACATACATACATATATATATGTATATACACACACACAAATACATATTTACACATACATATATATGTATACACATATACATACATATACACATATACATATATATATATATACACACACACACACACACACACACACACACACACACACACACACACACACACACACACACACACACACACACACACACACACAGGCCAAATTTGTTTAACCCAATGCGGCCCCCGGGTCAAAGAGTGTGGGGACCCCTGGTCCACACAATAATTTGTTTTTACCATGGGAAAAAAAACCCTGCTATTTTAACAGGGGTGTGTTCACTATGTCATCGTATTCCTGCAGCAACAGCATGAAACCTGCGGGCTACCTGTTTACAATGTAAATAACCTTCTATGTAGCATATAGTCTTTCTTTATATATATATTGTATATCTACATATGTATGTATATATAATATGGACACATTTCTGTCTTGGTACCTCGGACCAAAGAGCTGGGACTTCTCCTCCACTGGTATTTTCTTCTACGTGGTCAGCTGCCACCAGCATAGCAGACATTTCTTAAAGTCACAAGCAAAAATGCACCGACTGTTAAAAAAAAAGGAAAAAAGAAAAAAGAAGGGGGGTGGGGCCTAGAACATGCTGCAACTTTACTCACGAGCTGTGCTTCTCGTACAGTTTGTTTACATGCACCACATTATGCAAGGGTCATTGTTTATTATCAGTCAGGAGGTTTACCAGATAAGTCAAGCTTAACTCACATGATGCAAGCTGACGGTGTCTGTTTCACCATTCCGCCTTGGGCCGTGTGCACTCATGCACGAGCACGGTACTCTCTGAAAGATATGCAAAGTTAAAAAATATATATATATATAAATATTGCGCAAGAAATTTGTCAATCCGACCTGTTGGTCGTCTTCATGTTGAGCTCTTCTACATCCAAGAATCTACCTGCAGAATGACTCACACACTCATTACAACGGAATTGTTCAATAGCATTGAAAACAAAACAAAGAACAAAAATTTGGATTGAGACAAGGTCAGTTTTTTTTATTTCCGTTCACCCGCTTCTCGTCTTCTGCTGGTTGGGAACGAGCCTCCTCCACACACACACACACACTCAAGGATGGGAGCGCGTACGTTTGACTATTATTTTGCAGAACCGCTGCTGCATTCCGTGGAAATTTCCCCGCTCTGAGCCATGGAAAACCAGCTGTGCCACAGACTCTCTCTAGGGTTAAAAAAAAAAAAATTGGAGGACAAAATCTTCCAAAAAAAACCCCATCTAAACCATTCAGTGTCTCAGAAGGGGCTGTGGGGCAAAGTTGTTAAATGAAATGTTTTACAGACTCGTAGCAAAACGCTGCCGTGGGCTTCCATCAGATGGCACAAGCTCGTTTTCCTTGGCATTCTGTGTCAGAGTGGGAACTCTTTGCCATCAGAGATAGTCAACTACATTGTCCTGCCACTGTATTGCATGTGTCATTCAGTCAATAATTATAACAATTAAAAAAGTCAATAAATATACAGGAACAATTGACTTGAGCATGTCTTGTTTCATAAAAAGCATCCTGATCTATTTTTGCAACTACGGGATGTGCTCAGGTAAAAGGGTTTCCTTTAAAAAAAATAAAATAAAATAAAAATGAAAAGACTTTGAAATAGTAAACAGGACAAGTGAAATGGATCACCTAGCTTGCGGGCGTACCGAACTGCATTTCCTCTGTAAAGCAGCAAACGTCGTACCTTTTGGCAAAAAAAAATAAAAAAATAACCTAAACATTCAGAGCAATTGTTGAAAAAAAACAAATAAAGTGGAACCAATATGGCGACACTGTAAAGTGACTTTCACGTCTGTGGTGGGAGAGTTCTGTACAAGTAGGTGAACACATCTAATAATAGCAGTGTGCTAAAACCACAATACTCCGTTTTCTAACCTTTATCTTAACAGTTTGACTGGAGACGAGCAGAAAAGTCTTTTTGCGGTGTTTGGCAGCTGTGATTGTGTAAGAGACTGCTGGTAACAATGACACTTTTTCTACTAATTACAAAGGAGTGTTAAGGCCACATTGAAAAAAAAAAAAATAGTAACATTTAGTTGAAGCTTTTCTCCCTGTCACACACACAACAGTGACCTGTAAAAATGGTTAAAGAAATAAAGTCTTTGATTTTATCGTTTAAAAAAATTAAATAAAAAAAGAACAAAAGGTACTCTCTTATTCTTAGGTCAGCCCTGTACTTTTTCAAGTAACATTCTCTTTTTTTGTAGTGATACCTTTACAAGAATACTGGTAATATTTACAATCAAACCTATTGCTTTTGTACGCCCCACTTTTTCTATGATTCTGTTTTTTTGTCCATTTGTGTGCCCAAACCAAACATTTTTAATTGAGTATAACCGCAACAAAATGGGGCCAAAGAAAATTTTGAGTGCCAGCACTTTGATAAAGAAGGTGAGGACCACTATTGAAGACTATTGATTTGACAAGAATGTCGTAGCAAAGTACAGTCGTCACTCGCCCATTTTGCTTTTTAAAAAAAAAAAAAATTCTATAAAGTCATATCATGAAAGATGTGACTGACGGTACTTTAATAAAGAAAGTGAGAAACAATTGAATTTAAGAAAGAAGTGGAACCGCAACAAAAACTACGATGGGGCCAAATAAAGTTGCGAGTGCAAGCACCACAAAAGGTAAGAAACACTATTGAATCTGATAAGTATGTCATAGCAAAGTACAGTCGTCCCTCGCCCATTTTTGCGGTTTTGTTCCATACATTTTTCTTTTAAATATATTTTTTTAAACTCATATTGGGAAAGATTCGAATGCTGGTACTTTGACAAACAAGGTGAGAAACAATTGAATTCAAGAAGCAAGTGGACCCGCAGGAAACCCCACGACGGGGCCAAAGAACGTAAGAAAAACAATCGAATTCAAGAAGGAATTGCTAGTAACAGCACTTTGATAAAGAAGGTGAGCAACACTATTGAGTTCTAGAAGAAAGTGGTAGTAAGGTACAGTTGTCCTTCGCCCTTTTTGCGGCTTTGTGCTATATATATATATATATATATATATATATATATATATAAAAACTTTCGTGATTACATTTTTAAAAATGAAAACAAAAAAAACAAACAAAACAAAACAAAATATATATTTATATATACAGTATATATATACAGTATATATATATATATATATATAAAATAAAAACAAAACTTGCCGTTTTTGCCATCCGATTTATGCTTTGTCACTCTATCAATGTTTTTAAAAATATATTTTAAAAAAAACAATTGTTGTTTGTGTGTACTATTAGTCAAAAATATGCCTATTTAAACAAATTTAGTAGGTATTTATGACCTAAATTAAGCATTTCCAAGCATAAGAATGACTAGCACATCTAAGGTACTGCACAACACATAACAAGTTGCTGTATTTTTCCAGGTTAGTGGTTGTGTAGCAGTCTATATTACTGTACAGTACAGTGTTTTCCCACTGTTATTTGTGGCTGAGACAGTATAAAAATGTCATAAAATATGCATCATTGACTATGGTGCATGTATTTTTTTTTTGAAAAGGCTAAAAAATAAACTTAGCATATACTCTAAAACAAATCTGTTATCTTATGCTGGAGCTCATTGACAGGCTAATAAAGATGAATATTGTGATCATTTTAAACTTGCACTAATGTTTAACAAATGACAGTTTTTCGAACAAAATTGACATAAAATAGCAAATGCATTTTTGGTGACAGGCATATTGTCGCTAAACTCTGTGGAAACGAATATTGATGCTGACTTTGTACTGTTAGGTCACTCAGATGCTCAGCTACAGAAGCCTGTTGCTCAAATTTCAAAGTCTAATTTTAAAACGTAATCAATGTTGTGTGGCGCTCGATTCAACATATATACAACCTGGAAGGCGAAGTGTTACCTTCCTGTATCGCACAACATATATATATATATATATATATATATATATATATATATATATATATATATATATATATATGGAAAAAAAAAGTAAAAAAAAAATACATCTTATTCTTTTTTTCCAATTCTTCACTTGTGGCGTACGGTAAACACTGCAATATGTCTAATGTCATTTTCTTGTTGTCATGGCAACTATATTGTGTATATTGGGGTTATTTCATGCCTGGAATGCTTTCATTAATGTTAAAAAACGTAAATAACAAAAGATATTTTGAATTCTGTGGAAATTTATGGAACTAATTATCCGCGACGCTGCTGTTCGCCAAGAAGTCTTCAATAAAAGGTAAAAGGGATGTTTTCAACTATGTATTTGGCATTGCTTTCTGCATGTACAACTACAAATATTGATAACATGTATTTTTGTTTATATTTTTGGGGTGGTATAGAACATATTCATTGGATTTACATTATTTCTTGCTTGGGTTTTCTTACGATTAGTTTTTTGTTTGACCTTTTTGGGAAGGATTACAAAAAACAAAAAGAGATTTGACTTGTTTTTTGTCATTTGGGTAAAATTGGAGTAGTATTATTTTGTATTCTTCTCAGTGTGGCTCTAATACTCCTTCATAAAAAGCAGCACACCAGTAATTGTACACACTAAATAATTGGTGGCTGGTTTCCATGACAAAATTGAGGCATTATGGTGACTTACTTGCTAAATGTTTTTCAGTCGATGGTCCAAGACTAAGAACGGGAAAAAACAAAAGGGTTTTTTTCCACAATGAAACGTCAAAACTAAAATAAACCTGCTCAATAAAATACTTCTGACAATCAGTGCTTCTCTCACATATACAGTATGTACAAGTCGTACAGTTAGTTGCTGTGAAATGAAAAAGACAAAAAAGCAGAGAGGCGATGAAAGTGTGCAGGCCAACACCAGGCTAGCCGTGAGTCCCGTGGCGATTTTCTCATATTCTCTGTACATCCTTTCCTCAGTAGGAGGAATAAAAAAAAAAAAAAAAAAGAATATCTGTAGTGGTGTGTGGTTCACCACCAAGCATGATGACAAGAACACGAAAAACGGACCTTAATCCACTTGAAGGACTTCTTTTTTTGGCTGGCAGTGAGGCCCTGAGGGGAGGTGTGGAGATGCCCACCAGCTTCAGTGGGCCACACCCCCCGCTTCCGGGGTCGTATTCAAAGCGTGCTTTGCGGCTCCTCCGCCATACCTGCGATCGCTCCTCCACCCGCTAGATGAACTTGAAGCATTTGGTCTTGTCGTGCGGCAAGCGGGTCTTGAACAGCACAGAGTCCACTCGAAACTGCGTGTAGAGCAGCGGCATGTAGCCGTACACTTTGACAAAGAAGTTGATGCACTTGTGGCGCTCGTGGAAATGCGAGTCGTCGTGCGACAGGGCCTGAGGGCAGCCGGGGCAACGGAAAGTCCAACGAGACGTCACCTGAGGTGAAGAGAGAGATGTCCATTGGAAAGAAAATGTTTCCCGGCCAGCATTTCTTACAAATGTCAGCACAGTACATCTTTTCAAGAGATAATTTGATACAAAGGAAATTTGAATACAGTACAGGCCAAAAGTTTGGACACACCTTCTCCTCATTCAATGTGTTTTCTTTATTTTCATGACTATTTACATTGTAGATTGTCACTGAAGGCATCAAAACTATGAATGAACACATGTGGAGTTATGCACTTAACAAAAAAAGGTGAAATAACTGAAAACATGTTTTGCTTTGCACACTCTTGGCATTCTCTTGATGAGCTTCAAGAGGTAGTCACCTGAAATGGTTTTCACTTCACAGGTGTGCTTGAAGCTCACCGAGAGAATGCCAAGAGTGTGCACAAAAGTAATCAGAGCAAAGGGTGGCTATTTTGAAGAAACTAGAATATAAAACATGTTTTCAGTTATTTCACCTTTTTTAGTTAAGTACATAACTCCACATGATTCATAGTTTTGATGCCTTCAGTGACAATCTACAATGTAAATAGTCATGAAAATAAAGACAACACATTGAATGAGGAGAAGGTGTGTCCAAACTTTTGGCCTGTACTGTATATTTAGAGTAGGGTTGTCCCAATACCAATATTTTGTAAACAATAACAAAAACAACAAAGAATGTTGACAAAAAGTACTGATCTAACCACTGTACTATTGACCTGATACTATACCTGGTATTGTTACTGTCAATATTTGTATCGATCCGTCCACCTGTAGCTCAGCGGTTAGCATATCCTCCTAAGGTGTGTAGTGAAGCATGATTAGCTACTCCTTGTCCTCCAGTGATAATGAATCAGTCTATTTGCCGCCATGGAGACGAGGACTGCTGACTTAGAAGTAGCTTTGCACTGAGGAGGGGCGTTAGCCGCGAGCAAGAACGCTACAGTGTGTCGATGACGCGGCCGTTCGGTTGCCGCTGTCAAATTTTGCAGGACTCAGCCTGAATGTGTCATCAGCATGCATTATCACGACATATCAATATTATTAAAAGCGCTACCGTCGGCCAAATGTTAGTAATTTATATCGTCTTTATCACGCAATCCTAGTTTTTGATTGATTGATTGAAGCTTTTATTAGTAGATTGCACAGTACAGTACATATAACGTACAATTGACCACTAAATGGTAACACCCGAATAAGTTTTTCAACTTGTTTAAGTCGGAGTCCACGTAAATCAATTCATGGTACAAATATATACTATCAGCATAATACAGTCATCACACAAGTTAATCATCAGAGTATATAAATTGAATGATTTACATTATTTACAATCCGGGGGGTAGGATGTGGAGGGGTGGGGGGTTGATATCAGCACTTCAGTCATCAACAATTGCATCATCAGAGAAATGGACATTGAAACAGTGTAGGTCTGACTTGGTAGGATATGTACAGAGAGCAGTGAACAAAGTGAGTTCAGAAAGCATAAAAACGATTATATACATTTGATTATTTACATTGGATTATTTACAATCCGGGGAGGTGGGATGTGGAGGGGGGAGGGTGTTAGTCAATGGTTGAAGTTGTCTGGAGGTGTTCTTTTAGTGCGGTTTTGAAGGAGGATAGAGATGCACTTTCTTTTACACCATACACATAAAGGTCATCAATCTTCAGGTTTGACAGTGATCATATTTGTTTACTTGCATGAGAGCCAAGTGTGGCAGTGACAAATAGAGGTGGGGGAAATCGATTTTTAGATGAATTGCAATTTGGACATGGACGATCATAAACTCGATTAGTAAACGTCAATAATCATTTTATTTATCGTAAATAAAGTATTGCAGACAGTTCTAAAATTTGGCTGACCGCAGCGAGCCAACCTATTGAGAGATCCGACTAGCTCCTTTATTTTAGGACACTTCTGTTCCAGTTTTGCACACATTTCTATTCATTTAACATATGTGGGAATGAATGAAGAAGGCACAGGGGTTAGTACATGTGCCTCACAATGCGAAGGTCCTTAGTTCAATCCCGGGCTCGGGATCTTTCTGTGTGGAGTTTGCATGTTCACTGCATGGGTTCCCTCCGGGTACTCCGGCTTCCTCCCACCTCCAAAGACATGCACCTGGGGATAGTTTGATTGGCAACACTAAATTGGCCCTAGTGTGTGAATGTTGTCTGTCTATCTGTGTTGGCCCTGCGATGAAGTGGCGACTTATCCAGGGTGTACCCCGCCTTCTGCCCTAATGCAGCTGAGATAGGCTCCAGCAACCCCCGTCACCCCAAAAGGGACAAGCGGTAGAAAATGGATGGATGGGAATGAATTTAACTGTCTTTTATTACAAATGCACTGTTTTTTTGCAAGTTGCAAGTGATCAACGCTGTTTTAGTGAAACGAAAAGAAATGTAAAACTGCATCAATATACATAAATTAAAGATGCATCAACAATCGTAATCGAATCGTGAGGTGCCCAAAGATTCCCACCTCTTGCGTCAAAGCAGATGAAGCTGCTCCTACACCAGGGGTGGGCAATTAATTTTTACCGGGGGCCGCATGAGCAACCCGAGCACTGCTGGAGGGCCACACTGACAATATTTCAATTAAATTTTGCTCAAATTATTTTTGATATACCGTAAGATAGATAATAATAATAATAATATTTTCATTTAACCTAACTTATCTTTATACAAAAGCAGATGGCTTTTGATGGTTTTATTTTTAACACTTTCTTACACAACACTTCCTGATGTATATTACAATACAAAAATGTCAATTTCTGTCACTTTATCCTGCATCCTCTTTGTTGTAGAACCTTTATTTAACCAGATAAGAAAACGTTGTGAACGTAGCACGCCTGTAAGGTGATTGGCGAAGAAGGAGTAAGCGTTGCTGTTGCGGAAATGAGGAGTGAGGATTGGTTTTCCTTTTGGAAAGAACGAGATAAGTTGAGCTGTGTTAGTATAGCATGCTCAATAAAAGTTTAAAAAGTGCATCAGACTTGGTGTGCACTTCTTCTGGACGCTACAATTGATGTCAGAAGTGGGATGAAATGCCTCCCAGTTCGCCTTGCCATCAAACCTGGGAGTCTTCATTGAGGGCGGAATTCCCCCCGTGGCAAGCAGCGTGGCTGCACCTGTAAACGCGCTCTCTCTCTCTCTCTTTGCGGCGAGCTCCTCACGTGGCACGTACCTCCGGATGACGTAGCACACAAACAGTGCAGTATGCGCAAAGTTTTACTTCTGCCACCAATTGTAGAGTCCAGAAGAAGCGCACATCAAGTCTGACGCTCTTTTTAAACTTTTATTGAGCAAGCTATACTAACACAGCTCAACATATCTCGTTCCTTCCACACGCACGTCTCCTTACTCCTCATTTACGCAACTCAAGAAGACAACATCTACTTCAGCAGGTCGTTACACTATATTCTTTAAACACAGCAACGTGTGTACCACAAATAAGCACACAGCTTTACCTTTACTTGGCAGTCCATGTCTTGTTGAAAACACGCCATTCGTCATCAACTTTTCTCTTTTTAGCGTCTCGGGGATAACCGGGCATCACTTGTCGCTGTGCGCCTTCCCTCACAGGACATACGCACATATAACACTTTTCAAAATAAAAGCAGCACAGTTGTATTGCACGCACGACAAAGATGTTTTTTTACATTTATTTTGTAATTTAATATTGCCGCTGCGCGCACGAGCATACGTCCACACGGAAGTAATACAAATAACGCTTTTCAAAACAAAAGCAGCACCGTTGTATTGCACACTCGAAATAGATGCTTTTTAAAATTTATTTTGTAATTTATAATTGGCCTCACGCGGGCCGGACAGGGACGTACAAAGGGCCGGATGCGGCCCGCGGGCCGCACAATGCCCAGGTCTGTCCTACACGTTCAACAAGTGCTCCTCTGTGTGTAATTCTAGTTCATCCTTGTGAATAGTCATTTCTGCTCCAGTTGTAATAAGCAATAATTCCACCCACAGGACGTGAGAGGAACATTATCGACCACATCCTACAACTGGGATCAACAGTTTTTAAAACCGTTGACAGCGTAAATTGGCCATCGTCCATGTACTGGTCTGACTTACAAGAGCCACAAAGTTATAAAGGGATCTCTCCTTTGAAACGCCCTAAATCAAAACAACTTTTTGGCCCCAATGGCTTCCCTCCCACATTTCATTTAAAAAAAAAAAAAAAGGACTGAGTTTTTGATACTGTGAGGAATATTAGATGTGTCAGTCTGAGTAATGGTGAAATGATGAGGACGGTGATATAACACAGGGCCTTTGGGAGGGGGATAAACGCCTTACTGATGCTGAGTACAATTGCACTGACCTTGATAGGCGGTTTGCGGGTGATGTGCGAGACAAGGAAGTTCATGGCGATGTCTTCACAGTTGATGTACTCGTCCACCATGTCCCTGATGGCCTGGGGCATCACGTATGAGTACAGGTAGGCGTAGTACTATGGGGAACATGCAATTGATTAACCATCGAGGGACGTTTCAGGCGTGGGTGCCGAAGGGGTGCAGACCTTGTGAAAGAACGCTGCTCCTGTCAGCACCATGGAGAGCTCGCAGGAGTAGTTGGAGTTGTAGAGCCAGGACTGATGGTTGACGTCCCAGGCGTGATATCTGCCAGGGAACCCCACGATACGATCTCTGGCCTCTCGCCACACTCTGAGATGAGGAAGACAACAGGAGTGTGAGTGGAGAGGGGGAAACGACTGGCGCTGAAAGTTGGTTTTTCTTCAGTGCGTTTGTTCATGCCTTATTCCTCGTCAGACGAATTGAATCAGACATTCTGTTGTACTCGTGAGACATAATTACAACAGACAGATGCTAACAGTCACACCATAGTCCCCACAATGTGTTGAAACCCCGCACGCACACAAATATTTAATGCTTGCAGTGCGTTCCTGTGAGATCACTTGGCAGTCAGAGGCTACAAATTGTTCCTCTCTTGGGCTAGAGAGGAGCTGAGGGAACATTCCAAAGTAATTCTGGAGCACTTTAGAGTAATTCCTGTCCCAGCACACACACACACACACACACACACACACACACACACACACACGCACACACACGCACACACGCACACGCACACGCACACGCACACACACACACACACGCACACACACACACACAAACACGCGCATGCAAACAGACGGCACATGCCCGAACAGGCTGTAATGTGTGCGGTTTGCACAGACATATCTTAGAGGGGGGACATGTGATTGTTTAACCTCTCACTTCTAGTGAACAAGAAATGTAAGAAGCGGACATATTTGTCTTTTTTTTTTTTCTACTTCTGTACGAGCTTATCACTTCTATCGGACTGCTCGTTTTCTGGAATGTGATCCTTCTGCCTTTTTAAGTTTCCTGTGTTTATCTGTAACATTCCTACTTTGGCACATACCATAGGCATTTAATTGTAGGGATTAGAGTTTCGAATCAGTATTTACAGAGAAGACAAGGCCTGATCAACTAAAGACGTACATGTAAAGGGTTTACCCTTAACTGCCAAGATACCTGTGGTGGTGTGGGTGTGGTTATGGGTTTGGTCACCATGACATCATCAAGTAATTTGCTGTGATATGATTTTCTTTAAAAAGGCTCAAAAAACGTATATATTAAAAAAACAAAACTTTTAATATTAATTAGTATTAACATATACATTATTTAACCGTTTTTTCATATTTTCCATGGTTGCTGTTTTTTGTACAATGTATTTTGTTGATACTTTTAATGACTTTTTAAAATAAAAACTAGCAACGAATCTAGCATCTTCTTCTGGTGTTATTATAGACTGTACTCATGTTAAGAGACTCCTAACTTCTGTTCCTCGATGTCACCGATGCTTCGCGCTGTTGCTCCAGTTGGACTTTCTCTGCTTAAAAGCCGCCACTGTCCTCTTAACATTTGCACATTTTGTAGATGGCTGTCCGCGGGTATATCTGTGATATATTAAAATTACATCCACATTGCAGACATGCTGACAACACTCCAGACAGACACAAAGTTGTGCGTTTTGTTTACATCCGGTTTTCGGCAGCGTGGTTTTAGTCTTTTTCAGTGGTCAAGTTTTTTGGTACATCACTTGTCAATAGTGCACAAATAATCAGAATCGCCCACGATGGTAGGAGGAGGAGATGCGATTAAAATCATTTTGTACTTGTTTATCAAGCTCGCTTATCAAGCATGAAATTGTTTTGCGACCGCTGTTTTGCGTTATTAAGTTGCACGTTTGAAATGTTTTTGCAAACTTGCACACAAATGGCTGTGTCGCGGTCAGAAGAAGACAATCAGTGGAGTATGACAGACAAAGGAGAGAGACTCTTTTGTGCTTGTGTCGACAATATATATATATGTATATATATTTTTGTGTGTGTAGTAATTTGACATATCACCTGTCCAGCAAATCCATCTTTGAACTGATGTGTGTGAATGTGTGTGTGTGAATGGGTGAATGTGGAAATAGCGTCAAAGCGCTTTGAGTTCCTTAAAAAAGGTAGAAAAGTGCTATACAAGTACAACCCATTTACCATTTAATAGCTGCAACGATTAGTCTATATAATTGACGTCGTTGATTATAAAAATTATTGACAAATATTTGCTATTGTCGATGAGTCGCTTAATAAAATTTGAATTGCTCGACAGATAGGAATATTCATGTTTTCACAGGGTGTACCCCGCCTTCGGCCCGATTGTAGCTGAGATAGGCTCCAGCGCCCCCCACAACCCCAAAGGGAATAAGCGGTAGAAAATGGATTGATGGACTTTAATTTCTTTAAATAATGGCAGCTATAAAGTGTGTGTGACAATCATTGGTACTTTAACTTTAACTTAAATAACCCTAACAGTTCTTTATAAAAAATACTTTATGCACACTTTATGCAATGAATCTCACGTTTGCGGGACATCTTGCACTTTAAAGTCTGTTAAATTATTTTTAACTGTGGTTATATAATTTGTGTAATGAAACAAACTCATTTGTTTCTCAGCAATAGTTTCTTTTGTTACCACTGAATTTACTATAATGGGTTTTAAAATTAGTTGAAATCATGTTGCGGGCTCAAAGTCAAACTCAAACGTGTACAGCAGATCATTATAAATAATCGTTTGACTTGTCAACTAATTGAAAACATTTTTGCCGACTTGTCGAATACCAAAATAATCGCTAGTTGTAGTCCGAATAAGGGTTCGATTTGGAGACAGCTGACAGTGTTTGCTGATGTTTTTATAATGGTGTTAGTTTTTTCATACAAGAGATATACTAATTAACATATCTTCAATACAAAAAAAAAATTGCAATATGCATTTTCTTGTACTAGATCATTCCAGCGCATGCTCGCAGTTAGTGCCACTGTCCCCCGAAATGTGCACCTTCGGCGCACTAAAAAGTGGATCGCATTGCAGGAAAGCTTCTAAAGAAGCCCAGAAAAAGTGTTACTAATATTATAGTTGTCTGCGGCATGTTTCAAAATATAGCAACTTGCCAAAGGTACGAACTTAACATAAATGTGGAGGAAAATTAGTGTTTCCATTTAAATTTACGTAAATAATGTGGTCTGCACCACTTTTGCACAACTGCACACGCAGTTTTAGTAGATCACGCGCAACACGCCTACTAATAGTACACACAATTTTTTAATTTGCCCACGATATTTAGCACTTGTTTATGTTATGATTTATTTGTTTCAGACATTTTTAACAAGTTACATTAAGGACCATCACGTGGTAACATTTGCACATTTCAACATATCTGAAAAAGAGTAGGAAGAAGCAAAGCTTATTATTTAGGATCTCAGTAGATCAGTCACTGAGGGCCTGATTTACTAAGATCTAAATACCAAGCACTAAACAGCGTGTGCAATCTATAGAATAGCATGTGCAAGTGAAAAGCGGTCCTTTTTTTAAAAGATGATTTTGCGTGTATTATAAGAGGCATCACAACGGAGACACTCCGTCATTATTGCTCACTCATGCTCTTACCTCTGGAGTTTGGCCATGTTTTCAAACAAGCAGGAGACTATCACTTTTTATGGGCATTTTAAAAGCATCCGTGCAGTGCATTGACACCACTGTTTGTTGTTTTACTGCTGAAGGTGCATGGGAGGGATGCTGCACTATTGTGCTCAAGACGCAAAAAATGCATACTTCATGAAGTTTTTATCATATAGGATATATGTTTGTTTTTTCACATAGAATGTAAATTACTAACGTCATTACAAAATGATTAAATGACACCAAAATGCATCAATTGAATTTGTTTTAATCCGTCCCTAAATCATCCAGCAGCTATGCCATCAAAGGAAGTTGCTGAATAGACAATATTTCTAATATTTTTATTTCTGACCGTCCAAACATATTGACACACACACACGCACACACACCCACACGTACGACAGAGGATTTTCTGTCCATCGTGTGTCTGTGCAGCGCGAGCACTCCTCTCTCACAGGTGTGTGTGGAACTGTGTCAGTTTGTAAATACAATTCAAAACAGTGCTCGTAAAACGGTGATGAGTGTTGATAAATCACATACTGTGTGCTGCATTTTCTTCGACCAGTATTGTGGCCGTTTTGATGATCAGCATATATTTTGCAAATTAATGAAGACATATACCCAAAATTGATTGCACTCCTTATTCTGCTCACCTAACAAACACAATCCATTTTGCACATGTTTAGCAGATCAGCTTTGCGTGTGCTATCAAGTTTGCACCTGTTTTAGGACACGCAAAACCTTTAGTAAATCTGGCCCGGAGTGTCATGCAAAATATCACCCTCACAGACCTGAACCCAAACATGATCTCATCATGACGCAGATGGGCGTCGTCATCTATCGAGAGGATGGCCTCAGTCTCTACGACGTCCCAGGGAAGGAAGCGATTATTGAGGCTGTTCTTCTCTGTGCGGACAACCTGACAGGGGAGAAAAATGGCTTTTAATTATTTGACTTTCCCACAAGTACTGCCCTGTTTATTGCACCACATTCTTATTGCGTTTAAAGTTTTTATTAAGTATTTATTGATGCACTGTGTCACGTAACTTGAATTTTCCCTTTTATCTTAGGAGATAGCAGATTGTTCCAGTCAAGAACATCTGGCTTCATTTTTTGAACAGTTTTTTAGAAGCAGCCTTCGGATCCCTTTAAGTAAAGCTGTGGTGAATTTGAGCTCCAGCGAGGCAGTAATCCAGACAGCTATACATGCAGTGTATTCCAGTAAACTTTGTATCAACTCTGACAAATACTGACAAATAAGACACATTAGGTATTCTGTGTTAAAGAACAATACACTAGTGAATGCTTAGCAAACTGGAGCACAGGACTGAATGTGTGCAGTCTAAGTCCTGCACAGTTCAGTTTTAGGTTCATTAGTAGGGCACTAGGAGCCTTTACTCTTAACTCTTTTATCTCAAACTCTTTGTCTCATCATATGTCCATTTGATCCTTTATGTATGAAACCCTTAGCAATACAGAGGAGCCGAGAAAGTCCAATGCCCCAAAAATTTTTCAATATAAAGTTCAAATAGAATTTTCTATGCGCAATTTCATGAGAGACATCGGTAATTCTTGAGAGACTTAGGTTTGTGATCTTTGTATTTTGTGACAGTGCCACAAAACGATACCAGAGATGACAAAAAGGAAACTGTGGCGATAACCACTAAAACAGCAATGGAACTTACTGCAACATATGAAAGGCAGTCGCTGCTTAAAAACCTTCCATTTTGTGCCATTCAGAGAGAGGTGAGTAGTGTTATTTATTTATGGTGGTTAACATCTCTTTATACCAGGGATGTGCTGATCGTTCGGCCACCGATCAGTATTGGACGATTTTCATTGACAAGTATGTGCGTATTGCCGATTAAAAACACTGATCCCTTCTGGCTTACAGTGTATTTATTTTTAGCCCCCCGGCTGACAAACAAGCAGCTAATTGTGTGTCTCCATACACAGTGTGATGCCGATTCCCGAAATTAATAATAACCACTTCTAATTGCAGCATAAAAACTTAAGTATCTATTGAGAATGAGGCTAAACATGTTACACACTGAGAGCAAACCAGTAAAAGGAATGCTAATATCTAAGCTAGCCGCTAAGTTAGCTTGAATCAACACCAAAACATAAGTACATTTGGAACCACGTTACAGCAGAAAGTAAGCAGCTATTAACAGCAAAATTAACCATCCATAAAATGGTGGCGTCGATACCAAGGGTAGCATCAGTACATGATCATTGCTAGAGTGATTACAAAGATTTTTAATTTTTTTTCTCAAAATCACTTCTTGTTAATGTTTACAAATTCAGGGAATAATTTCCTGGACAAAAGAAGACTTTGAAGGCAAAGACAAAAGGATTAAATTAAGCAGTTTTTGCTTCTATTTAGTTATTGCGTACTAGTGACTTTGTTTTGATCAAATAATTGTGTATAATAAAAGAGAATAAGGAACTACTTTAAATATTGTGCTTATATATTATATTTATATATTATATTACTTTTATATTTATTCATATGTTTATTATATTATATTTATAATATATATACTTATATATTATATAAAAATATAACATAATATAATGATATATCAGAATATTTTATATACTGTATACATAATATGTAAATATTACATGTTATATTTTATATTGCTACTATGGTACATTTTTAGTCTACTTTATACCTTTTGTTTTTGCCCTCTTTTTGTGCCCTTGTGTGCATTATCCTTTCCATCCTTACCCTTTCCATTATTTGTAACTGAGCTACTGTGTGGAACAATTTCCCTAGTGGATCAATAAAGTTTGTCTAAGTCATATTGTTAAATTGTCCATACCAAATCTGCTAAACTGTAAACTTCTTTAGACATACAGTATTTGACAGTTTGAAAAAAACATTGGAACACAAGAAAGTTTTAAGAAAGCGACAGGTTTGAGCCGAGAACAAATGAATTCACTCGACATTTTTCAAATTTGTGCAAAAATGTTAACCAGCATAACCATCCAGAATCTGTTTGACTTTAGAGGCTAGATAGAATCAACAGTACAGGTAATCGATTTTAAAGACTGATTCATTCGAAGCTATCTTTATTTGTAGACTGAAACTTACCACAATGGGTAGCCCAATGTCAGGCCACAGCAGGTCATCTGAAGGAGGTTTAGGGGAATTCCACACCACCACCACCTTGTTGAGGTATGGCAGTCCGTTCAACCTCTCCAAAGAGTTCATCAGCACTTCTTCACGCTCATATGTCAACATGACCACAGTGAATTGTTCTCTGGGAACATTCCCTCCTAAAGCTGCCTGGAACTCCTTCCCGGATCCTCCAGTACCGCCACCGATGGGCCTGAAACCAGTACCCGAACCTAGGAATTTAGCTTCAGAGGGCAGAACGGGGTCCAGGGGAGTGTGGGGAAACAAATGAAAGGGGCCGGGAGCACTGTTCCATGTTCGGTAGATGTCCACGGCGGTGTAGGTGAAGTTGCGGAGAAAGCGAGGAGAAGCGTAGGGTGGCTCCGTTTCTACAGGTCCTAAATCAAGATCGCCATTGTCTGCAAGGTTGGCATCAGTCCCAGCAAGTTTACCCGCTTTGTGGGGGATCTCTTGTGCAGGCTCCTCATTTATGGGTGCAGCAGGAACCTGGATCCTTGTACGAATGCTAGCCAGGATAGTATTAAGTATGTTCTCTGAGGTGGAGAAGTAGGTCTCCCACAGAAAGCGTCCCTGTCGTCTCATAGCTAACATATCATTGTCTGATAGGCTCCGCAGCAGGAAGTGTAACTCTGTCACACGAGGCTTGGGCACCATAATGGCTGCTTCGCTCCATCGAATAAACTGGTGATAGGGTAGTTTAGAGTGGTCTCCTAGCACTACGGGGATGGCCCCTACCTCTAAAGCTTCAAAAAGCCTCATTCCACAGCCTGCTGAGGCTACCAGCTGACCATCGCCCGGTGCAATCACCAAAGCAAAAGTAGATGTCTTCAGTACCTCTAGTCTGTCTTCTCGCTCCCCACAAAGAGACCATTCAGTTGGCAAACTGGGCTTAGGGATTTTACAGGTGAACTCTATAAGCACCTGGTCTAAATGGCTATCCTGTACTGCTTTTAAGGTGCCGATGATACGATCGTCGTAGTCAGCTGGTGGATTTCCTTCCATGTCTTCCTCAAACGACTGAGGATGAGTTTCCTGCAAGCGGCTCCTCAGTGACTCTACCCTCTCTCCTTGGAATGTGAAGAGATATTTTCTTTTCACTGGTACCTGATGAGGCACTTCCAAAAAGTTGGGTTCCGAGAGGGCATGCACCAGTGGGGACACAACCAAGTCGAAGCCTTCACGGTACTGCTGCTCCAGGTAAGTGGACTGAGCAACTGATGCCCGCCCTGTGCTTACATTATACAAAAAATTCTGTGTTGTGGACTTTCTTGAAAGATGCACAAGTAAATGATTGTGCCCATCTGATCTCCAGTAAGGAAGAGCTTTTAGTTGTTTCTCTAAATCTAGAGGATTAGGAGGTGGGGATGTGGGAGACTCCTGTAGCTCCCCAACCAGCACCAAATACAGACAGGCAATGGTGGGGTTATGTGTTACATAAATATTGCTCTTGACAGACACTGCAAAAGCCTGCTTAACCAGTGGGTCAATATGCTCCCCCCATGGATAGGACCCCACATCATACACATACACAGGATATCCAGATGTGAGGGGGCAGCGGGCATAGTCGAAACAGGTGTGTAGGCGGCAAGAGCGGGCGGATTTCGGTGGTGGGAGTCCTGGGTCTTCTTTGTCAGGAAGCAACCTGACAGGCAGAGAAAGCTTCGGCTGATTCTGGGCCATTAGTTCTTTATAGGAATGCTCTGTCTGGCTGATGACATTCTTCAGTTGCAGGAGGTCCTGCTTGGCACTGTCAATGCTGCGCTTGCAAGCCTCAATGCGCAGGTTGAGCCTGGCGATCTCACCGTTGAGCTCCTGTCGCTTGGCCTCCAGCTGTAGCAGCTCTTCACTGACAGACTCACGTATGCGGCACAGGTCTTGCACGTGTTTGGCCTCGCACAATTCGCCACCGGGCCGGGGCCCGAAGATACGCTTATCTGGACTCCCGGCTTCATCGATGGTCGTGAGGTAGTAGTGAGCAATGAGCGGGAAGAAAACCAGGATAAAGAAGAGCATGAAACTGAGCCAGGTAAGACGCACACGCCTTAACACCCAAGGCTGCCCACCGGCTCCAAGTCCGCCGCCGTTGCGCTGCATTTTTTTTTTTTTTACTTTCTTACTCCTTGTCGTACCAAAGAATCAATTATATCTTCTGCAGCAGCCATGATTCGACCTTGTCGGGCAGGTGGATGGATACTATATCATGAAAGCTGGGTTCAAGCCTCCTCTTCTGGGCCTGTTGGGATGGACTAAGAACCCAGCTTCACCTGTAAATTAATATGTACCCAACCGTTTGATACCTGAAACAAGCTAAGGCCATTTCTATCATGTGGTGTTCCAAATCAAGTGAGGAAACCATTCCTTTTTTGATGAGGGGTTCCCCTCAATGGGTGATATGGGGTAGGCATGGCACCTCAAAGATGTGCTAAACAAGGTGGTCCACTTGCTTTTATCCAGTGTGTAACCATTTTCTGAAGCCTATTTTGAGAGTCCCCTGGAAGATGGTCCAGGAAAACCTGAAAGAGAACAGAAAATGACAGATGAGTGGTGGCTTAAGTTGTTTCTTGAGTACAAGAGCTTAATTTCATGTATCAGTCTGGATGTTTATCAAACCACGTGCCAAAATAGCAAAAATATATCGGAATCTACCCATGTAGATTCAATCTCATACAATTTTCACTGGATTGAAATAGGAAAAGGAAGCCAGCTGTTCCTTCCACAGCTGACCTCAACCCATCAGTCTCATGTCATGTTCACTCTGTCGGGAGCTGTTTGGCTGGAAAATGTTAATTTAACAAGACCCCAAGGGCTGTTTGTTTTTTTCTAACACGCAAATGGTTCAACAGCAAAATCAGACATTAAAAGTTCAATGTGACTCCAGCTATGATGCCAAAAAAGCTATTAACAACAACTCAAATACAAGCGTTGTATTTTAGTGTCTAGAGCAGGGGTGTCACCCGGAGTCCATTTGCAACCCCCAGCAATTGTTTTAACGGCCAGCAGAACATTCTAGAAATACTATAGTAAAACAAAGAATATTATGGAATATTATTATTGTAGAGGTTTATTTGAAATAGGGACAGATACAAAAACATAGACATCTGAAACAGTTATCCAATGTATGCATCATAGTATTTGTAGCCAAAGCTAATTTACAACACTTGTCTCCAACAACAACACAGATCCAACATCATTAAAATAGGAAAATCAAAAATAGAATGAGTCGATAATAATGATAATAGTAATAATACAGACAAAGTGCAAACTAGATAAAAGCCAATAATAATAATAACACAAAGTGCAGACTAGATAAAAACCAATTAGTAAAAATGAGTTAAAAGTAAACATGGGAACATGATTGTTGCCCAACTAGCCATAATTTCATTGCATTCATAAAAGTAAAAGCACAGCTAAGAGTTAAGCAGTGTCTTATAATCTTAAAACAGCCTAGGTTTGAATAAAAGAGCAAACAGGTGAAATGTAACAAAGAAAACTTGCAATATTGATTAATTAAACAAAGCTGACAGGCAGACAGTTTTTTTCTCTAAAGCGGACATTGCTTTAAAACAAATCTAATCAAATCTTCCACTTCTGATTATTTTTGGGGAAAATATTTCATATTTTCTGTTTGCCATATAAAAACTTTTTTTTTTTTTTTTACAAAAGGGCATAAAACAAACAAAAAACATAACATAATAAAAACATATAATGGACGGATAGATCTGAAGTTGATCTAGAGACTTAAGCATTGAAAAAAAAGCCCCGAAAATTAGTGGAATTATTCTTTTTTTAAACAGTCAAACAATAAATCAACTATATTATGAATTATTGACCTACTTAAGGCACCAATTACTTCACATCAAATATTCCAATGGAAATTTGCAACTTTTCTGTTTTTGCCATAAAAAACAGGGTTTTGACCAAAAAGGCATTAAACATCCATCCATCCATTTCTACCGCTTGTCCCTTTCGGGGTCATATGAAAAATATTTGTATATAGACAAACTCAGATCTATTGGCAAAGTATGTTTAACACACAAGGAATTTGACTTGGTAATCTGGGCTCTCCTTATATATAACTTATTTTTTAACATTTTTATGATTGAGACCCTTCCAGGACCAAACTTGGGGGGAGCCATAACGGTTAAAAAAAAATCTAGATGTTGGTTTTGAAAATGAAAACTATCAAAATGGCCCCTGCGTTCTTGGATTTTTCTGTGTGCGGCCCTCAATGGGAAAGGTTTGGACACCCCTGGCCTAGAGATTTGTACATTTAAACCAACAGGTGGCACCAAACGACTCACTCATACATGGAAATGTGGCTCTCCTGTTGAACAAGTTAGCAAACAACAGAGGGAGAGTTCTGATGTTTATTTAAGGTTGATGGTGGACAATGAAGTAGTCAAACAATTGCAGAAAATCTAAGAAATAAGATTCATATAATATTTGACGAAAACATGGTCCCCATAGTATCAAATAATTGGTTTGCTTCTGTTAAATGTACACGGCTAAAGCCAGAACAGTGACATCAGTTTAAAGTTAAAGTTAAAGTTAAAGTTAAAGTACCAATGATTGTCACACACACACTAGGTGTGGTGAAATGTGTCCTCTGCATTTGACCCATCCCCTTGTTCACCCCCTGGGAGGTGAGGGGAGCAGTGGGCAGCAGCGGTGCCGCGCCCGGGAATCATTTTGGTGATTTAACCCCCAATTCCAACCCTTGATGCTGAGTGCCAAGCAGGGAGGTAATGGGTCCCATTTTTTTATAGTCTTGATAATGACATTTGGGAGGTGTTTGGACTGTGTGGACTGCGTTTTGAACTGCTCTTCAGGTCATTAGAGGAACTGGTTCGGATGGCATTTTTTTCTGAATCATGTTCAGTGTGTTGATGTTTCGGCCCTTTTGAACCAGCCAAGATGGTTCTTTTTTAATCTTGTTTACATTTTTCATAGCATGGGCTACATTTCTGCGGGTGTATTGTTTTTACCACTGCCTGTTTGGACCAAAGCCTGGGAAAATAACCCAATTACTACAAACCTAGGAAAAATAAAAACCTGATCAACATACACTTGCTTTAAAAGTCACATTACTTAGCACCTGGACAGGGTTTTGTTGGTCATTTCTTGCACACTAATTAAAACAACCGATAGAGTGTATTGATAAAACCTCTAAAAAAAAACTACACACAGCAATTTCAGACCTAAAGTTCACTTTCTCTGGTCTCAATGTGGTAAATTTCATCCAGGATTTGTCTTTTCCAAGTGAACCGTAATATGTCAGAAGACTATTACCGTATTTTCCGGACCATAGGGTGCACCGGATTATAAGGCGCACTGCCGATGAATGGTCTATTTTTTATCTTTTTTCTTTTTTTTTTAATTAATCATTTATATATTAAAAGGGGTCATATTATTATTTATTTTTTGTAAATTGAAAACACTTCCTTGTGGTCTACATAACATGTAATGGTGGTTCTTTGGTCAAAATGTTGCATAGATTATGTTTTACAGACCATCTTCAAGCCGCTTTCTGACAGTCGCTTCAGGATGGGCGGTCTTATTTACGTGGCTCACTTTCGACAGCGTCTTCTTCCCGTCATGTTTGTTGTAGCGGTGTAGCGTGCAAGGACGGGAGTGGAAGTGTCAAAAGACTAACTGTTTTAATGACATTCAGACTTTACTTAAATCAATAACAGCGCAGCATCTCCTCATCCGGAAACATCAACACTGGAAATGTGTCCCGTTAAAAACCGTCCGACCGGAACTCTAATAATTAAAAGTTCCTTGGGTGAAGAATTAAACTCAATACACCGGTATGTTTTAGCGCTTTCATGGCGAGTGTACTGACAGATATAAGTAAGAACTTTACACTACTTTATATTAGAAATGGTAACACCGGAGGATGAATGTCACATAACAAGAAGATAGAGAAAAAGAAAAAGCTTATCGACTACGGCGTCGGCGCGAACGCGCACAATTTTTCAGGATTTATGCAGATCCCAAATACAGATCAGCAGGTACCAGAAGGTAATAAAAGTTGCTTTTGCATAATATTGCAAAACAAAACGCTAGATAATAATGCCTTACCTTATACACACACCATAATAATACTTGTATGTTGAAGCACAGTACAATCCATCAAGCGGTGCGGCTTCATAGCTTACCAAAGCCGTACTAAAACATTTTGATAGGTTTTTGAGCGCCGTGAGTAATATTCTATATTTTCGATGGAACATTTAAAATGTTGGTGTTGTTTACTTGAGACATTGCCATCATAGCGCAGCCTACATTTATCTCTTATGCTTGACTGCTATCTACTGGTCACACTTATCACTACACCATGTACCAAATAAAATAGCTTCGAGGTGGGTAAGCTCAACCAAACGTATTCCTTACATTAGGTGCACCGGGTTATAAGGCGCACTGTTCAGTTTTGAGAGAAAAAAAAATGATTTTAAGTTCGCCTTATACTCTGTAAAAATACGGTAAATGTCACAAGGACTTGTTCGTGAACAAGCACTAATAAACAAAACACAAAACTGGACAATATACAAGGTAGCAGAAAATAGCACCAGGGTTTACTCTTAATGTATTTGATTGTGGCGGTGGCAACATATTAGCCACCACGCCTTAAAAATGAGGGTTTTTAATGTGAAAACAAAATAAAGTAGTATAATTTATTGTAGCGTCCAGAAGAAGACACACAAAGTCTGACCCTCTTTTTTATCTTTTATTGCCAATCTTATGCTAACAACGGGCCCAATTCCAAACAAGGATTTCGTCCAAGCACATATGTCTCCGTGTTTCACCCGTGGACAAACAAATACACTTCCTCATTTTCCGCCGACACGATGTGTTCACAGACAATGAGAAAACATTCTAACACACTAACGTAAAATCCCTTTGCACTGGGAAGGGATATTAGCGAGGACGCTACATTGCGTTAAGGACACGGTCATTCGCTTGTCGCTGTCAAATTTGCGGGACGCAGCTAGAATGTGTCATCAACATGCATTATAATGATATAACGATAGTATTAAAAGCCATATTGTCGACTAAATGTACAAAACCCAAAACCAGTGAAGTTGGCACGTTGTGTAAATTGTAAATAAAAACAGAATACAATGATTTGCAAACCCTTTTCAACTTATATTCAATTGAATACACTGCAAAGACAAAAGCTTTAATGTTGGAACTGAGAAACTTCAAAATAAAGTTTCTCAGTTTAATGTTTGAACTGAGAATCTTTAAAAAAACAAAGTTTATCAGTTTGAACATTAATTAAGTATCTTGTCTTTGCAGTGTATTCAATTGAATATACTTTGAAAAGGGTTCGCAAATCATTGTATTCTGTTTTTATTTACGATTTACACAACGTGTCAACTTCACTGGTTTTGGGTTTTGTTATATCAGAAGAGTTGAATCAAAGAAAACACAAACAGAGAGTCTGATTCAAAAATATCTCCATATAAAATGTCTTTTGTTCCTAATTGAATTAGTAGGCATGCTTGTTCTCCCAGTCGGGACTAATAGACATCCTGTGCCTGCCTGCGAGATCGCATTCAGGGAAGGATTTCTGCACACACAAAGCTGAAGTAGTCAGTGAGACTAAAGTCTGTCACTGAAGTTGTTGCTTCTTCTTAATGGCAGACATTTATCCATACAATTATGGAACCGCTGCTGATGGTGGATTTGACAGAAGCAGTGTATCATTTATATCGTCTACATTGCTCAACCGTACTCCATGCGATAAAAAGATGTGCCGCTATCAGATGACATGTAACTGCATACACAATTGACCTAAAATGTGTCAGTCAACAGTCTAATCAGTTGTTATGAGACAAGTATTTATGTAACAATCACACTTCTTCTATTCACCTAAACAAGAGATTGCACACATTTTGCCTTCAGACTAACTTGTTTGTGTCATGGTTGGTACCAAAAAAAATCCCAACACATGTGACCCTTTGAATGCAGTCTGGCAACCCTGCTCCTCAGTCATGAGTCTGTGTGGCAAACCTTCAACGGTCTGTTTATTTGTAGCATGACTTAGAGCTGGACAATTATGGCAAAAACAATAATCACAATTATTTTGATTCTTGTTGAACTCACGAACGACACAAGTATTTTAATAATTTAAAAACATGAGTACCAACAAATCTCAATTTTAAATATAATTTTAAAAAACAAACAGATAAGCAATAAATTACATTAACAATTGCAATACAAAGAAACTAACATTTGCGTACAATAAAGTTTTTTGAATTCCAATGTTTACCTTTGACAAATAATTTTCCACTTTTTGTAACATTTTAAAAATTTAACAAAATGTTTTTTAATTAAATGCAAAAACCCTCACATTTATTGGTGCAATACATCTTTACACAATTTTGACCAGTATTTTAGGCCAAAGCATAATACTTTTGGAAATGTTTCAATAATACATTATGCTAGTGTAAGGTACTTCTTGAAACTTTTATTTTTTTAGCACAGTTAGACCAGATGTTGCGCACAGTTCTGTTATTGTGAAAGGGGGGGGGTGGGGGGGGGTGGGGGGGGGGTGCTTCGGTTCTAAACTTGACGAGTTTTGAGACGACTTGAAAAAAAAGAGAGCCTCTCAAGTTGTGACTGCTGTATTCTGTTTGTACCTTGATCTTACATCCATTTCGTCGTTTACCACACGAGCAGATGATATGTGTTGTAGGTGTATGGATTGTTCGTGCCAGCTTTAGCTTCGTTGTTTAGTCACTGTTTCAAGTGGTCGTCTCGACATTATTTAGTTCAGGACGGGGTGACTGATCTTTCGGGGACGAATGATCTGTACTCGACACATTATTTTCCGAAACAAATAATCCTTCTCACAATGACAGCATTTCATTCACAATAATGTCAATTTCTGTGATATTGGACATTTAACAGCAGATTCCGTTTTATTGTCCAAATCTGTGATTTCGTCTGCGGTTAAGTAAACGTGGAAATCATACGCCTTACTTATTTTGTTGAGTTTAGTGATTATTGATAAGCGCTGTGTCAAATAAATGGTAGCAACCATGATGAGATCCTAAACTTCTAGGAGACGTGGTCTTTTTTCATTAATTCGATCCTCATCAAGTTAAACATTCCGGAATTTGCAAGCACGTTGCTCAGCCCAATAATAACTAATATTTTTCATGATCATGAGAAGCCATAATCGAAATCAACATCAAAAATTGATTAATTGTCCGGCCCTTGCATGACTGCAGCAGGGGAAATAATGATAGACAGATGTTAGCAAATACTGCTGCGTGGCATAATCTTTGACTCGGAACAAGCCAGATCAAAATCCCTTTGTTGTGCCATCTGCGGCATATCTTCTCGTTTGAAGCTGAAAAGAGGAAATGCATCGATTGCTGTGTACTTACTTTGTGTGGATCAATAATAATGCCACATTACCTACTGCATCCTTGAACTTTGAGGCTGTTAAGGACTATAACATACTGCAGTTGGTAGCCATTAGCACTGTCCTTCACATTAAACACTACAATAGAATTACTCTGATGGAAGCCAGTAAGTTACATGCAATGAAAACAGATCTGCAGCTCTTACTCTGTTTGCCATTTTGGCTAAGGAAGAGTGTTGCAAGAATATAATTTTCCAGTAAGAAATGAGTCATTATCAGCAGTCGGATGCTGCTTCCCAGTTGCCAGACATTTGAGGACAAGCACTTGTATAAATGAACAGTGTCTCCCACATACTAGCACAGCTTTCCGACTCAGTCCTAAAATTCCTCTCGTGAAAGAATGGCGAGAGCAGGAATGTCCATTTTCTAGAAGCCCTATCACAATGCATGGCGGGGCAGAAGGAGTAGCAGGTGGAGTGAGCGAAGGGCCGCTTGGGAGACCAGCCTTAGAGTAAAGAAGAATTTTTTTACCCCTCTCTTGAGTGTTAGACAGAAATTGAGGAAAGGGGGAATATTTAAGCTCTGATAAGAAGATCACTGAGCCTGCATTTTTAATAAGGCCCTGAGAAGCAAGACGAGAAGCAAGCGGTAGCAACAGGGAGTCTAAGATATAAGTACGACAGATCTTTATTTATTACTTTAATGATCAAGAAATACTTGCTGAGAACGAGGAGGAATTTTCTTCATTTGTAACATAACTGCAAAGGCTCAACCCGATAACTACGCAGCAAAATGTGAAAGGGATCCTTCAATGTTTTTATACAATTATTTTATAAGGACCCATAGGGTTGCGCAATATAGACAATATACAACATAAATAATATAAACTTGGCAGACAATAGTACTTTTAATTATGTTGTCCTACTTGTAATAATACATGCTGATTACACATTCTAGCTGTGTCATGCAAATTTGACGGCTAATGTCCCTCGACAGTGCAGCTTCTTAATCGGTAATCACTAACCTACTCAGTGGCCTAGTGGTTAGAGCGTCTACCCTGAGCTCTGTAGGTTGTGAGTTCAAACCCCAGGCCGAGTCATACCAAAAACTATAAAAACGGGACCCATTACATCCGTGCTTGGCACTCAGCATCAAGGGTTGGAATTGGGGTTTAAATCACCATAAATGATTCCCGGGCGCAGCCCCCGCTGCTGCCCACTGCTCCCCTCACCTCCCAGGGGGTGATCAAGGGTGATGGGTCAAATGCAGATAATAATTCCGCCACACCTCGTGTGTGTGTGACGATCATTGCTACTATAACTTTTAATCTTAGCCCCCGTGGCAGCAAATAAACTGCGTTTTTCACAAGTTTCATTTTCACTGGAGGACTGGAGCAGTGGTCCCCAACCTTTTTGTAGCTGCGGACCGGTCAACGCTTGAAATTTGTCCCACGGACCGGGTGGGGGGGAGGTTATGGTATTTTTTATTTTGGCATAAAGAAATACAATCATGTGTGCTTACGGACGGTGTCCCTGCAGACTGTATTGATCTATATTGATATACAATGTATATATTGTGTTTTTTATGTTGATTTAATAAAAATAAAAAAATAAAAAATACAAATAAAATGTATTTTATTTCTTGCGCGGCCCGGTACCAATCGGTCCACGAACCGGTACCGGGCCACGGCCCGGTAGTTGGGGACCAATGGACTAGAGGACAAGGTAAAGCTAAACACGCTACATACCACATTGTAGGGGGGGATAAAAAAAAAAAAGCATAGCTCACCGCCAAGCTAGATCAAGTAGTACAACTGGAAATGACACACTATTACCTCACAAATTAGGAACCGTTGTAACCTGTGTTGAAATAGTTTTTATTACCATTTATATGACAAATAAGATATTGTGATGTATATCGTTATTGTAAGAGGCTGTGTATAGCACAATAAAGATTTTAGGCCATTATGCTGATCTCTAAGAACCATATTTACACTGATCACTAGGGATGTGCTGATCCATTGGTTGCAGACCAGTATCTGACGTTTTTCGTGATAAAACTTTTGTAATATGTGACAAGGTAATACAAAATACTTCAAAATTTACTAGACAATGCGATCAAGTATTTTATCATTTTGTAATCAGATTCTTGATTGATTTTGTAATAAACTTTGACACATTTTCTAAAAACGTTACAAGTTATTACAAAATGCTTCAAAATGTATTACAAAATGCGTTCAAGAAATTGAATATAATATAACACAATTCTTGATCGCATTTTGCAATAAACTTTGATGCATTTTGTTTATTTATTACAAAATGCTTTCAAACACTTTATTACACAATGTGTTTAAACATTTTAGAACAAAATAAGACGGGACTCCTCATGCACATGTGTCCTTACAGGGGATTTTGGAGCTCATTGTTCTTGCGGCTACCCCTGTCATCATTAACTGTGATAGAGGACATGGAGTCAAGCCGGACGCCCAGGAGAAAATATGACACAGCTGCTATTGGGGGGAGGAGGCGGGGCTAAAACACTGGCCTAGGAGAACAGCTGTTGAAGTCATGACTTGACAATTTACTTTTTGTATCATGTCAGCTGGAAATTACAACTGAATCTTCATTAACTCTTCACCTTAATTTTTTTAAGACAGATGGGATTGGAGAATCTCACTGAATGTTCTGTACATCTTCTTTAATGCCATTGTTGTATTGGGCTGAATAATCTTGCTAGGAGGATTGGATGTATTGTAATATCATTAATATACAGTACAGGCCAAAAGTTAGGACACACCTTCTCCTCATTCAATGTGCTTTCTTTATTTTCATGACTCTTTACATTGTAGATTGTCACTAAAGGCATCACAGCTATAAATGAACACATGTGGAGTTATGTACTTAACACAAAAAGGTGAAATAACTGAAAACACGTTTTATATTCTAGTTTCTTCAAAACAGCCACCCTCTGCTCTGATTACTACTTTGCACACTCTTGGCATTCTCTCGATGAGCTTCAAGCACACCTGTGAACTGAAAACCATTTCGGGTGACTACCTCTTGAAGCTCTTTGAGAGAATGCCAAGAGTGTGCGAAATAGTAATCAGAGAAAAGGGTGGTTATTTTGAAGGAACTAGAATACAAAACGTGTTTTCAGTCATTTCACCTTTTTTTGTTAAGTACATAACTCCACATGTGTTCATTCATAGTTTTGATGCCTTCAGTGACAATCTACAATGTAAATAGTCATGAAAACAAAGAAAACGAATTGAATGAGAAGGCGTTTCCAAACTTTTGGCCTGTATTGTATATTTAATATTTAATTTTGTCTTGTAGATGGGTGGGAAAAGCTTGGAAACTATCCAATCACAGCTCTTTAACAATGTACGAGAGAGTTACAAAGGATATGCAATGAGGTTAAATTTGGACGGTATACAATATAAATGATATACATTTGGCCGACGATAGAGCTTTTGACACTGTGTCATCAACATGCATCATCACGAGATAACTATTCTAGTTTTGTTCCACAAATTTGGCAGCGACAAGCACATCCTCCACGCAATGCAGCATCCACGCTAATGAGCTAGTAGCTAACGTGGAAGACGAGAAAAAGCTAAACATGCTACACTACACACGATAGGAGGATACAAAAAGCCATGCTAACCACAAACAGCAAGCTAGCGCTTTTGAATGTAAAAAAAAAAATCGGTGGATCAAAACAAATATCGACTGTAACCATACAAGGCATAAGAGTCTATGTTATGATTAAATCGATACTTTTACGATGACAAAATATTTTCTAGTTTTTGCGACTGTTTACAAACTTTAAAAATAAGTACCTGGTCACTGGAGGACTTTAAGGGCAGATAAAGAAATTTTGCCTGATTATAATTGTGATTTAAAATTGAATCATTCAAGGATTTAGACAATTTTAAGTATCAGTATTGTACTTAGGACCATTATTGACAATACTTTGAATTTTAAGGATAACTTTGATGCTGTTTGCAAAAGAGGTCCCCGTTTCTTCATGTTGACAAAACCATGATGATTTTATTTGATTTTATCGTGCTTTTATTGAATCGGTTTTATCTTTTTGTCTGGTGTCATGGTTTGGATAGCTGCCTCTGAAGGAGAGAAACCGAGTAAGCCAAATAATCAAGTGGTCAAGTCAACTTATTGGTGAGCCTCAGCTGAGTTTGGAGTCCCTGTACACTCGGCAGGTACAGCGGGTTGCCAACTCAATTACAGCAGAAATCGCCCACTCTCTTTATCACCACCATCATGGTATAGGAACAGCTTTGTTCCAGCCACAGTTATTCTTTTAAAGAAGTTATAGCTATATTGCACATATGTATTTCTTTGTATCTACTTATTAATTCATGGTAGTTTTATCTTACTGTGTTTTACTAACTTTTACTCTTTTGTTCATGTGACTTTGTTTTCCTTCTTTTCCTGGTCCTGGTCCCAGGCAGCCTTTTGAGTACTTTGTCATGTTGTGATCTGTTTTGTGTTAATACCTTTGTTTATTTTAATATATATGTATATGCCATTCTTTTGTATTTTACACTGCAGAACAAATCTACCTTTGGGTACAAATATAGTCACATGAGTATCAGCATTGGTATATACTTCATTTTATTGTCATTCAAATTTGAACTCTACAGTACAGATAAGAAGGACATTTGGTTGCATTAGCTTGTTGTAGTGCAGGATAAAAGAGCAATAAGGTGCAGATGTAAATAGATTACTGTACAGATAAATATAATGCACGTTTGCATATGCATCCACGTTTATGGATGTATGTTCTATTGTCTTTATAGTCCAGCAAGTTAATCGTTTTTTGGGGGGATTTGAGGGGATTATTATGAGGCGTTTAAGAGTCTTATGGCCTGAGGGAAGAAGCTATTACAGAACCTGAAGGTTCTGCTACGGAGGCTGCGCAACCTCTTTCTAGAGTCCAGCAGTGAAAACAGTCCTTGGTGGGGGTGGGAGGAGTCTCTACATATTTTCTAAACCCTGGTCAGGCAGCGGCTTTTTGCGATTTCCTGGATAGGAGGAAGAGGAGTCCTGATGATCTTTTCCGCCGTCCTATGACCAATACTGCCCCTGTAACTACTTGGTATTGGAGTGATACCCACATTAGTAGTATAAGTGCCCGATAATAAAGAAGCGGGCCGGATCTCTCGGTGAGGTGGTGTGCTGCAGTCAGCCACATTTTAAAACTGTCTGCATTACTTTTTTTTAATTACAATAAATAAATTGATTATCGACGTTTACTAATCGATTCTATAATCGCCCGTGTCCGAATTGCTATGCATTTAAAAATCTACTTCCCCCACCTAAGGACAATAAAGATTTTTACGTATTGCAATATTGATGTTATGCCATATCGCTCATCCCTAAATCAGGTTATTTTCTTTGTGAAATAGGGAAGTTGGATTTTTCAGCTCCTTACTTTACCTAAATAAAGACTTTAAAGAGGTCGTATCTATGATCATCTATATTTTAGTCAACTAAATTTACTGTACCTTCAGCTGAGTACAATGTTGTGTAAGTTGGTTGACTAAAACTGGACTGAAACTAAATCAATTTAAATGGCAAAAATTTGACAAAAACTAAAATAACATGAAAACTAAATTAAAAACTGCTGTCAAAATTAGCACTGAGACATGTGGTGAGAAAAAGGGGAATGAAAAATTAGTTCGTACTGACTGGCTTCAACCGCCACAGCACCTCTGATATGACACAAACTGACACAATGGTCAAAGTGGGCACAGTGGTCACAAGGGAATTATAAAATGTGCCCTTTCAATAGAAGGTAAAGCAAAGTAAAAAACTATGCAGAGGTAAAACGGTACTAATAATTAACGGTGGTAAAACTCAACATATTGAATTAAAATGATCAAAAAATGGTTATTGATAACTGCAGTTATATATTGCTGTCTGAGCAACTGAACTCTTCAATTTTGCACATTGAACCTATAAGCATACTTGCCAATTCTCAAGAATTTTCCAGGAGAATCCCGAATTTCAGTGCCTCTACCGAAAATCTCCCGAGACAACCATTCTCGCGAAAATCTCCCGATTTCCAGCCGGACAACTATATTGGGGGCGTGCATTAAAGGCACTGCCTTTAGCATAGTCTCTCACCTGAAAAGGAGACTATTATATACAGTATGTCTCCGTTATCCATAGGTTTATCTATAACCCATAAAGTAGGCAGGCACAGAGCTATTTCTCAGCGTGTGTTTATTCCAGGCGGCACGTTAATACACTGACACACAACATCCGGATTCCCATCATGCATTGCTTCAAAACTACGGCAAGTTGTAATATCCAAAATTTCCAGCCGGACAAACAATATTGGGGGCGTGCCTTAAAGGCACTGCCTTTAGCGTCCTCTCACCTTAAAATGAGACTATTATATATGTCTCCGTTATATATAGGTTTATCTATAACCCATAACACGGAGGCCGAATGGATATAGTCACTCATGAACGGTCAGAGAAGCACAAGGCGGCAGCAACGCAGTATTATAGGCCACCTTGCAAACAACATTCCGTTCTCATTTGCGGATGTTTTCAACAAATCCGTGAAAGATATGTTCCCGGATTCAGAGATCGCTTGCCAGTACTCAAATGGCAGAACAAAAGCTACTCAAATAGTGAAAGGTAAGTGTTTTGTTTTTTTAAGTAAGCAGCAAGTACAGTACAGTTAGTAGAACAACTGTGTTTTCATTACTGATTACTATACTAATATATATATATATATATATATATATATATATATATATATATATATATATATATATATATATATATATATATATATATATATATATATATATATATATATATATATATATATACACACATACACTACCGTTCAAAAGTTTGGGGTCACATTGAAATGTCCTTATTTTTGAAGGAAAAGCACTGTACTTTTCAATGAAGATAACTATAAACTAGTCTTAACTTTAAAGAAATACACTCTATACATTGCTAATGTGGTAAATGACTATTCTAGCTGCAAATGTCTGGTTTTTGGTGCAATATCTACATAAGTGTGTAGAGGCCCATTTCTAGCAACTATCACTCCAGTGTTCTAATGGTACAATGTGTTTGCTCATTGGCTCAGAAGGCTAATTGATGATTAGAAAACCTTGTGCAATCATGTTCACACATCTGAAAACAGTTTAGCTCGTTACAGAAGCTACAAAACGGACCTTCCTTCAGAAATGAAGGCTATTCCACAAAATTGTTTGGGTGACCCCAAACTTTTGAACGGTAGTGTATATACGTGTGTATATATATATATATATATATATATATATATATATATATATATATATATATATATATATATATATATATATATATATATATATATATATATATATATATATATATATATATATATATATATATATATATATATATATATATACACACACACGTATATATATATATATATACGTATATATATATATATATATATATATATATATATATATATATATATATATATATATCGGCGTGGCAAAGTTGGTAGAGTGGCCGTGCCAGCAATCGGAGGGTTGCTGGTTACTGGGGTTCAATCCCCACCTTCTACCATCCCAGTCACGTCCGTTGTGTCCTTGGGCAAGACACTTCACCCTTGCTCCTGATGGGTGCTGGTAGCGCCTTGCACGGCAGCTCCCGCCATCAGTGTGTGAATGTGTGTGTGAATGGGTGAATGTGGAAATACTGTCAAAGCGCTTTGAGTACCTTGAAGGTAGAAAAGCGCTATACAAGTATAACCCATTTATCATTTACGTATATATATACAGTATATATATATATATTGTGGCAAATGCAGGAAACACAGCGTTGTTTCTTTGAGGTCTTTATTGTAAGACTGCCAACATAAGAATGCACAATAAAACACAATATGCACATTTATAGTGTGCCCAAGAACGTACATAAAACCACACCCATTCTGCTGAGTGTGAGCATGGTCCTAGTGCCCGCCACACAGCCCCCCCCCCCGAACACCCAGACAGCAAGATATGGGGAAAAAGAAAACCTGTCAGGGGGCCTCACTCGCCTGCCGTAACGGCTACAATGTCCATCCCGCGAAGCGGGTGTGCCTTGTGGAGCAGAACAAACATCAGGCGAAAGACATTCAACCCGAACAGATTTTGGGGGGCGACCTCGGCGGGGGACTTGGCCCGGCAGTATTTCTTCACCTGCAACACAATGCGCCGGTTTAAGTCTGTCCAGAGAAACGCATTCCCTGCGCCCGCCCATATCCAGCACAAAGTTTTTAGGACCGCGTTCCAGCACCCTAAATGGGCCATCGTAAGGCGGTTGGAGGGGCGAACGGTGGGCGTCGTGACGTACGAAGACAAAACGGGCAGATTTAAGCTCCGATGGCACAAACGACTTAGGGAAACAGTGGTGAATCGGGCCGGGAGCCAAGGACCCCCTCGACAAAAAGGGAAACGGTCGCGGGGTACAACCCTCAGGTAAAAATTCCCCCGGAACGCGGAGTGGCTGACCGAACACCAATTCAGCGGGGGCCGCTGCAAGATCCTCTTTAGGGGCTGAGCGCAACCCGAGCATAACCCAAGGTAAACGGTCAATCCAATTGCTATCAACGAGCGCCGCACGCAAAGCCGCCTTAAGCGACCGGTGAAAACGTTCACATACGCCGTTAGCTTGGGGATGGTAGGCTGTAGTACGGTGCACCTGCACACCCAAGGACTGGGCCAACGCTGACCAAAGCTCTGACACAAACTGGGATCCCCTGTCCGAGGTGATATCAGACGGCGTGCCAAAACGCGCAACCCAGGCTGACAGAAACGCGCGAGCAACGTCTACCGAGGCAGTGGAGGAAAGAGGAACCGCTTCCGGCCATCTGGTGGTACGATCTACCATCGTTAGCAAATGTGTATAACCCTGCGACGGAGGGAGGGGGCCAACTAAGTCTACATGCATGTGGTCAAACCGCCTGACCGGAATCGGAAATGGTTCGAGGGCCGCCTTTGTGTGCCGGTGGACCTTGGCGCGCTGACATGCCACGCATGCGGCTGCCCACTGCCTAACATCCTTCCTAAGGCCAGGCCAAACAAACTTGGCACCAACCAACTTGACGGAAGCCCGAACGCCAGGGTGCGACAGGGAGTGTATTGCGTCAAAAACCCGGCGGCGCCAGTCTACCGGAACAACCGGCCGAGGGCGGCCAGTGGAAACATCGCAGAGGAGGGCGGGACCGCCATCCTGAACTACCACCTCCTCGAGCACTAGCGCTGTACCATCAGTTTTGAGTGCGCGGATGTCGGGGTCGTCGGGCTGGTCAGCGGCCATTCCCGAAAAATCTAAACCGAGCTGCACGGGGCACACGAGTACGCGTGAGAGACAGTCAGCCACAGGGTTGGCCTTACCGGCCACATGCTGAATGTCCGTAGTGAACTCAGAGATGGCCGACAAGTGACGCTGCTGACGGGCTGACCAAGGCTCTGTGACCTTTGACATGGCAAACGTCAGGGGTTTGTGGTCAACAAAAGCCGTGAAGGACCGACCTTCCAACAGAAAACGAAAATGGCGTGTTGCAAGATACAGTGCCAACAACTCTCGGTCAAATACACTGTACTTCCGCTCGTTATCTCGCAGTTTACGACTGAAGAACGCAAGGGGCTGCCATACATTCGCCACCCGCTGCTCAACTACAGCGCCCACGGCGACATCAGACGCATCCGTTGTCAAAGCCACGGGCGCCGCGGAAACAGGGTGGGCGAGGAGAGCAGCCTCTGCGAGCGCGGATTTAGCCCTATGAAAAGCTTGGACTCGCTGAGGAGACCATTCGAGGGAATCGCTTGCCTTTTTGTTCCGTAGGGCACCATAAAGAGGCTGCAGGAGGTGGGCAGCGCGAGGAAGGAACCGATTATAAAAATTAATCATGCCCAAAAATTCCTGCAGAGCTTTGACAGTGGAGGGACGAGGAAAATCTGCCACCACTTGCACTTTTGAAGGCAAAGGGATCGCACCCAGCAACGAAATACCGTGACCTAAAAAATCAATCTCTGACAGCCCAAACTGACATTTAGAAGGACTGACGATCAGGCCGTGCTCGTCAAGACGTGTGAACACCTGTGTTAGGTGTGACTGGTGCTCCTCGGCTGAAGGACTCGCCACCAAAATGTCGTCCAGATAAACAAACACAAAATTGAGGCCACGCAAAACTGAGTCCATTAATCTCTGAAAGGTTTGTGCTGCCCCCTTCAGGCCAAAAGGCATACGCAGGAACTCAAAAAGCCCAAACGGGGTTATTACTGCGGTCTTGGGCACGTCCTCGGCACGCACCGGCACCTGGTGATAACCACGAACTAAGTCTACCTTCGAGAAAATGGCGGCGCCAGCCAGGCGCGCCGAAAAGTCCTGGATGTGCGGAATAGGGTAGCGGTCGTGCGTTGTGATGTTGTTAAGGCGGCGAAAATCCCCACAAGGCCGCCAGGAACCGTCTGACTTGGGCACCATGTGCAAGGGCGAGGCCCACGGGCTATTAGAACGCCTAACGATGCCTAAACGCTCCATAGTAGCAAACTCCTCTTTAGCAATGGTCGATTTAGCCGCGTCAAGACGGCGCGCGCGCGCAAAAACTGGCAGGCCCATCGTGGGAATGAAATGTTCGACACCGTGTTTAGTGTCCGCGGTGGAAAAAGCGGGAGTGATTAATGACGGAAAATCCGCCAGCAAACGCTGAAAAACGTCACCAGATACCAAATAATTAGCGTGTGTTAACGGTCCAAGTCCCCCCGCCTTACATGTGAAAGTTGAAAAAGACACAGCATCAATCAATCGGCGGTTAGCAACATCAACAAGCAGTCCATTAGCACACAGAAAATCCGCGCCAATAATGGGAACCGTGATGGCGGCGATGATAAAGTCCCACTGGAATCTGCGTCCATGAAAGCACACAGTCACCAACCTGGAGCCGAAAGTGTCGATCGACGAGCCGTTGGCGGCATTCAGGAGCGGCCCGCAGCCACCTGTCGCCCTGTCCGCGTCCGTGGCCGGTAACAGGCTGACTTGCGAACCGGAGTCCACCAGGAAACGTCTCCTTGACGACGAGTCAGCGATGAAGAGCAGCTCACTTGCTTCGCCGGCGCCCACAGCTGCTACTGAACGCTGGCGTTGGAGTTTCCCGGGGCCGTGAAGGGGCATGGAGGGACACACCGTCAAGCTTTGGCGCCAAAACGTTGATGGAAGAAGCACTGGCTCGCTTTGCGCCTTTTCCGGGTAGCAACTCCCGCCACCACTGCTGGGTCCGCGTTCTCCATCGTCTGCAGGGGGGGCGCTTCTACGCTCTGCACGGCAAACCGTCTGGAAGCCAGAAGCACCCGGTCAGCTTCTTCAGCCAAGCCCCGGTAGTCGCCGGAGGCCAGAGAAGCGGAGTTAGCCAACACCGCACGGGCCGCAGGTGGTAGCTGCCGCAAGAAAAGATGAAAATGAACCCGCCCTCCTCGGAGCCCAGCAGCGACAGCATACTGTCCATCAGATCCAAGGCGGTGCTATCGCCCAAACCGGGCAGGGAAAGAAGTCTATCTGCCCTCTCAGCGTCAGTTAGAGTAAATCTCCGAAGCAGAAGATTCTTGAGTGCAGCGTACTTCCCGCGCTGTGGAGGCGTTCGCAACAGCTGCATGGCGCGGCGAGTGGTCGCCTGGTCGAGGGCTGTTACGACCAAGTAATACCGGGAGTCGTCGCCGGCGATTCCTCGCAGGTGGAAAAGTGCCTCGATGTGCTGGAACCATGATGCCGGGTCGCTCTGCCAGAACTCCGGAAGCTTTGTCCCCGCGGGGGTTGCAGGTTGCTGGAGTTGGGGCGACATGGCCGATGAAGACACAGCTTCCTCTTCTGCGTGAAACATTGTCGGGGTCACCAATGTGGCAAATGCAGGAAACACAGCGTTGTTTCTTTGAGGTCTTTATTGTAAGACTGCCAACATAAGAATGCACAATAAAACACAATATGCACATTTATAGTGTGCCCAAGAACGTACATAAAACCACACCCATTCTGCTGAGTGTGAGCATGGTCCTAGTGCCCGCCACAATATATATATACAGTATATACAGTATATATATATATATATATATATATATATATATATATATATATATATATATATATATATATATATATATATATATATATATATATATATATATATATATATTAGGGGTGTGGGAAAAAAATCGATTCGAATTCGAATCGCGATTCTCACGTTGTGCGATTCAGAATCGATTCTCATTTTTAAAAAATCGATTTAAAAAAAAAAAAAATTATATATATATATATTTTTTAAATGAATCAGTCCAACAAAACAATACACAGCAATACCATAACAATGCAATCCAATTCCAAAACCAAAACCGACCCAGCAACACTCAGAACTGCAATAAACAGAGCAATTGAGAGGAGACACAAACATGACACGGAACAATCTAAAAGTAGTGAAACAAAAATGAATATTATCAACAACAGTATCAATATTAGTTACAATTTCAACAAAGCAGTGATTAAAAATCCCTCATTGACATTATCATTAGACATTTAGTTTATGAGATGTGATGCGAGTGTTAGCCACTGTGACACTATTGTTCTTTTTTTAATTTTTTTTTATTAATGTTTGTAATGTCAATGAGGGATTTTTAATCACTGCTATGTTGAAATTGTTACTAATATTGATACTGTTGTTGATAATATTCATTTTTGTCTCACTACTTTTAGATTGTTCCATGTCATATTTGTGTCTCCTCAATTGCTCTGTTTATTGCTATTCTGAATGTTGCTGGGTCGGGTTTTGTTTTGAAATTGTATTGCATTATTATGGTATTATGTGTATTGTTTTCATAAAAAAATAAAAAAATCGTTTTTGAATCGAGAATCGTGTTGAATTGAAAAAAAAAAATCGATTCTGAATCAAATCGTGACCCCAAGAATCGATTTTGAATCGAATCGTGGGACACCCAACGATTCCCAGCCCTAATATATATATATATATATATATATATATATATATATATATATATATATATATATATATATATATATATATATATATATATATATATATATATATATATATATATATATACATATAAGAAATACTTTAATTTCAGTGAATTCTAGCAATCAATATACTCCTCCCCCTTAATCCCGCCCCCGCCCACACCCCCAATCTCCCGAATTCGGAGGTCTCAAGGTTGGCAAGTATGCCTATAAGCTGTGCTCTCTTAAAACAAAGTGATCCTTCTCTACTCAGAGAAACTACTACATACTTTTCATTTAAATAAATCTTAAAGTGCTAGAGTACAAACCAATATTTAAAACAATAAAAGCTTAGCCATTAAAACAGATACAATACTAAGACTAAAACACAATAAGTAAAGCATAACAAACACAAAACATGCAAAATAGTGGCTTTTCTTACAGTGTGTCTATTTGTTATTTTTTTTAATCCAAAAATTTTAGTTTATGTATACGTACTTTTTGAGCATATTCAACAATACCGCAATAATGATAACCCCAAATATTTGTAGTTACTATAACCGTTGTAGACTGACGTTGTTTTAATCTTGTTATATCCCAAGTGTATATGCCTTCAGACAAAACACTTTGGCCTGTAACAGCTGCAAGAGTGCTAAGCTGTCACTGAAACATCTGATGCAAAACTGCGGTCCAGCAGTTCCACCAAAGCGAGGAGGGCAGCAACTTCACAATGTGACCGCCAATTAGAAAAGGAAAGTTAAAGAATCAGCATTTAACAGCAGCGCATGCAGTTTTATAATGAGCTTCAACTTCCGAAAACCTCCAAAAAGACCCACAAGCTGAGTGTACCGATCAGGTTTCCAAAAACGGTGGCTTACTTTAATTGAGCGCCTGCAACTGGAATGTGACCCCCTTCATTAGCTAAAATCTCATTAAAAGGCCTGCCACATGCTTTGACTGCGCAATTAAGTTAGACAAAGATGAAAGAACGAGAGACGATGCTAACTAAGGCTTGGAGAAAGCAACAAACACTGTAACCACTGCTTTTTAATGCGCTCACATTTACATATGAAAGGACACCAGGAAGATATTTGTGTGTCCAAAAAACCCACAACGGAACGGTTTGCATTAAATAAAAAGCACTATTAATAAATACATTTGGTGATGGGCGTTATAGCCAAAGCCTCCTGCGATAAAGATATATATCACAAAATAGTATTTGGCATAATAATGACAACAGATTAGTGTTGTTCCTATACCGATATTTTGGTACCGGTACCAAAATATATTTCGATACTTTTCTGTACTTTGATACTTTTCTAAATAAGGGGGACCACAAAAATTGCATTATTGGCTTTATTTTAACAACATTTTTTTTACTGTACATTAAACATATGTTTCTTATTGCAAGTTTGTCCTTAAATAAAATAATGAACATACAAGACAACTTGTCTTTTAGTAGTAAGCAAACAAACAAAGGCTCCTAATTAGTCTGCTGACATATGCAGTAACATATTGTGTCATTTTCCATTCTATTATTTTGTCAACATTATTAAGGACAAGTGGTAGAAAACTAATTATTAATCTACTTGTTAATTTACTGTTATTATCTGCTTACTTTCCCTTTAACATGTTCTATCTACACTTCTGTTAAAATGTAATAAACACTAATTCTTCTGTTGTTTGGATGCTTTACATTAGTTTTGGATGATACCACAAATGTGGGTATCAAGCCGATACCAAGTCGTTACAGGATCATATATTGGTCAGAGTCAAAGTCCTCATGTGTCCAGGGACATATTTCCTGAGTTTATAAACATAATATAAAAAAAATATAAAAAAATTAAGATGTTCTGCCAAAAAATATCGATGTAATCATAGTAGTATCGACTAGATACGCTCCTGTACTTGGTATCATTACAGTGGATGTTAGGTGTAGATCCACCAATGGGGTTTGTTTACATTTTGACGCCGGTGAGCTATGGTGTGTAGTGAAGCATCTTTAGCTATTCCTCGTCCTGCAGGGATGATACTTGTAAGAAACTCACTATTTGTTGCCATGTAGGCAAGGATTAGTGATTTAGAAGTAGCTACAACACTACAGACTGCGGGTGGACTTTAGACGCTAGCTAGCTAGCCATGTCTTAAAGCACCTCTTCCTGAGGGCGTTTCAGTGTTATAACTCCACCTTTATCTTTAGTTTTTTTCAGCCAAAATGTGTTCGTTCTCCCTTTTCTGTCTACACACATTGTCTGTTTGTAAGTACTCTGTGTGTGCGTCCTGCCGAACATGCTCCTCTGCTCGTAAACCAGCAATGACACGACGTGACAACGACGACTTTTTAGAGGCGGTATAGTATCGAATATTATTCATTAGTATCGCGGTACTATACTAATACCGGTATACCGTACAACCCTATAACAGATCAATTTCCAAAAAAGGTTAAAAGGCTCATAGTTTAGCTGCAAACATATGCAGACTTAGACAAACTGTATTGATCCACAAGGGAAGTTGTTCCACACAGTAACTCAGTTACAAAAGATGGAAAGGGTAAGGATGGAAAGGATAATGCAGGTTTAAGTAGACTAAAAATATACCATAGTAGCTATATAAAATATAACATATGTAATATTTGCAGGGACATATTGCCTCATTTTTAGTTGTATTATTTTGTCAAAACTATTAATACTCGTTAATTTAATGTTAATATCTAGTTACTTTCTGTTGTAACATGTTTCTATCTACACTTCTGTTAAAATGTATAAAAACAATTTTTTCCTCCTGTTTGGATAGTATACATGTGGTTGATTTTACAAATTTGGGTATCAATCCAATACTAAGTACACTTTTGTAGTCTTACAGGCAAAATTGACCACACTTAGGCATGGGCTGATATTCAATATGTCAATAAACCGAACAATGAATGAAAATGAACTCGATAAGTTTGTCAGCCTCGATAACCGTCGTGTGCATTTGTTGTGACGGGTCTCTAGAAGCAGAGCGGTCACTCTTTGCAGCGGGCATTTGTTTTACATGCAGACAAACGGTAGTAAAGATATCCGCTGTAAAACTCCCGACGTTTAGTATTACTGTATTCAATTAAAATAATCGCAAAACCGTGATTGATAACCAAATGTTGATTAAATGATGGACTGACTAGCTTTAGCTTGCTCACTACCTTAAATTGTAACACAAAAACAAGAGACATTAACATCTTTCTTCATTAAGAAATGCCATACCCCAATCAAAACTCGTATAAGCACATACTGGTAGAGTGAAGGACTAGAGTGCAGTGCAGGACGTATTTTTTTTCGCTCTGACCGTAACTTAGGTACAAGGGTTCATTGGATTCCATACTTTCTCCTTTTTCTATTGTGGATTACGGATTTGTATTTTAAACCACCTCGGATACTACATCCTCCTGAACAAGAGAGTCGATAACGCGAAATGGACATTCACAGTGACTTTTATCTCCACGACAATACATCGGCGAAGCTCTTTAGCTACGGAGCTAACGTGATAGCATCATGCTTAAATGCAGATAGAAACAAAAGAAATAAACCCCTGACTGGAAGGATAGACAGAAAATCAACAATACTATTAAACCATGGACCTGTAAATACACGGTTAATGCTTTCCAGCTTGGCGAAGCTTAACAATGCTGTTGCTAACGACGCCGTTGAAGCTAACTTAGCAACGGGACCTCACTGAGCTATGATAAAAACATTAGCGCTCCACCTACGCCAGCTCTCATCTGCTCATCAACACCAGTGCTCACCTGCGTTCCAGCGATCAACGGAAGGACGAAAGACTTTAACCGATCATCCGTGCGGTCGGCGGCTAGCGTCGGATAGCGCGTCTGCTATCCAAGTCAAAGTCCTCCTGGTTGTGTTGCTACAGCCAGCCGCTAATACACCGATCCCACCTACAACTTTCTTCTTTGCAGTCTTCATTGTTCATTAAACAAATTGCAAAAGATTCACCAACACAGATGTCCAGAATACTGTGGAATTTTGAGATGAAAACAGAGCTTTTTTGTATTGGATTCAATGGTGTCCGAATACTTCCGTTTAACTATTGACGTCACGCGCATACGTCATCATACATAGACGTTTTCAACCGAAAGTTTAGCAGGAAATTTAAAATTGCACTTTATAAGTTAACCCGGCCGTATTGGCATGTGTTGCAATGTTAAGATTTCATCATTGATATATAAACTATCCGACTGCGTGGTCGGTAGTAGTGGGTTTCAGTAGGCCTTTAAGTGCTATTGTAACGTTATTAAGATAACATCATTAGCATTAACAAATATGCTAACATGTTTACAAGAGTCTGTGTTAGTATTATTAAGTAAAAATGGCATTCTTTTTGTTGATTTAGTTCCAAAAATAAACCAAAACGTCACCATGGAGGTTATTGAGTCTGTTTGGCGATGACGATGACTTCTGTTTGTAAATAAACATTTTCTAATTATTTTGTACCGGTATATATCTGTGGCTTATGGTCCAGGGCAGCTTATATATGCAAAAATATTTATTTTTCCAAAATTTGGTGGGTGCGGCTTCAATACTGATGTGCTCTACAGCCCGGAAAGTACTGTAATCATAAGAATAAGGTATTGCTGTGGGCCCCTTACTTATCTAAAAGAAGGAGGCTCCGTTTTGTTAGTGGGAAAAAAACTAAAGCTAATTTGGACTTCTAAATATGTTTTGTAGTCACATTTTGTCTCTCTTACAACTTTATTTCATCCGTTACAATTACACGATCAAGCATCATTTCAATTCTGCAAATTAGACGATTCTGTAATCTACCCCCGTCGCCCAACGCACCACCCCAAATAGATTGCAGTCCTTTGGAAATGTAAACAACTTGAAGGTCAGCAACTTTTTTTTATATGTATTTGTTGATAAGAGCTGTTGATGTCAGTTATGCAAACACTAACAGCTTCTCGGAAATACGATTATTGAAACCGCTGTCTGAAAACAAACATGGCTGCAGGCTTTTCTTGGTAGCAGACATTCTGGCTTGTCAAACACAAGTGTACAAAGTAACATGAACGTGTCAGGGAGCTGGTTTATTGTCATCCATCATGTTTCAACCACCTCACAAAATATTATACTTCTGCCTGCCCACAGAAAACACATTCATTCAGGCATTGACGTACGGAAATATTTGCCTGGACTCTCAATGGTCAGCCAATTTCATTTTCTTGCCACTATGTATGTCTCTGGCAGCTCATGCAATAGGGAATGTGAGATAAATCCATTAATAGGACTCGTAAGAAATGTGCGTAAAGAATGTAGAAAAACGAAGGCTCGTCCAGCTTTATAAGTTATTTAAATTCACTAGAACACTGTCCTCTTTAAAGAAGGACCATGCTGCGTGAAGATATGCACACTGAAGACTTAGGTGTTATGTTGATATTTCATCCAGCAACATCAGATGACTATTGCTCGATATTATTTTAGCTTGTTTGAATTTTAACTAGTTGACAATTTACAGACAACATAAGGAGCATTTCATGGTGATTATTAAAACAGCTGACTAATCATCGCATGAGGAAGGCGGTAATCCTGGTGTTGTTACAGCACTCAAAGTCCTAACATTAGTTGTTAATATTTCCGTGGAAAAACGAGCCCAGAAACATCTAAAAATATATATATCTTGGCTGCATCTTCTCGAGACTCCACACGCCACATGGACTGGACTGTAACAGATTGACTCGAGCCGACAACAGCTGCTAGAACCCCGCCGGAAGCCTCATCTTCCAGGACACCGATGGACTGCGGGAGAAGAGCCAGGGTGATTAATCCTTGACATGGTAGAGTTACGCCAGTGTCACGATATGGATGAACGCCAGTGTCGATACAACAGATGAAAGATGATCATATATTTCCAATTGGTGATGTACACACGCGTCGGATACACAATGCAATCAAGCACTAGTCCAATGAGAACAATTGCGGCACCACCTATAGTTTGTACTCAAAATGCTTTGGTAGACATGCTAGCATACATGTGACACATGTTCTCAAAGTTTAATAATCATATGGTCAATGACTTATGCACAGTAGTAAGAGTACAACATAAATGATAGCAATTTGGCCGACCACAGAGCTTTAATACTATCATCATATTGTGACACTGCATGTTGATTACACAATCGAGCTGTATAACACCAGTTTGACCGCAGCAAGCCAATGACCGCGTCCTCAAGACAATGTAGCATTCTCGTTAGCAAGCTAGCGGCTAACATCCCTCCACAGTGCAAAGCAGCTTCCAAGTCAGCAATCCTCACCTCCATACTTGCCAACCTTGAGACCTCCGATTTCGGGAGGTGGGGGCGTGGTTAAGAGGGGAAGAGTATATTTACAGCTAGAATTCACCAGCTATATATATATATATATATATATATCTACATCCTGAAAATATGCAAACAAAACTGTGTTTAGATCATTTATACTTCAAACTTGCATAAATAAATCTTAAGGAACATAACATAACTTGGCTTCTGAGAGCTTTAAAATGTAACGAATAAAATGCTAAAGTTGTTGATAAACAAGCAATTATTTTAATAATTAAATATGGTCATTTTAAAATGAATTATTATGATCATTTAAAATTAATTATTTTAAATATGTTTATTTTAATGTATAATTCTATGGCTGGATGTAATAAGGAGTCAGAAAAAATACAAATAAAAATACAATTAATTTTGATGTTTTTAGCAAAATATAGTAAAAATGTATTTGTTTTTTTTTTAAAATTAATAAATATATTTATTTTTAGGTAAGGTAAACATAATAACACAATTTATCTCTAGTCTGGATGATTTAGTTGTCCCTGTTGTCCTCCCGTCTCTTCCCCGAGGATGGCTCCATGAGCTGGGCAAACGCCTGGAGATGTCCTACGTCAACAACACGGTTGGCAGCCCGTCGGTGCGCAGCTGTTCATCGCCGCCCTCTACTTCACCCTCAGCAGCCTGACTAGCGTCGGCTTTGGCAACGTGTGCGCCAACATGGACGCCGTGAAGATCTTCTCCCCCTGCACCATGCTCATCGGCAGAATGCCGGACGCCTCGTGTGGAATAACGTGATTGGGCAGGCACGCTGTTTATATAGTGGGAAAGCGGACGTGAAAACAGACTGTCCTCACTCAGGTTCGCATGGAGCTGGAGGGGGCGTGGCCTCCAGCTCCGGCTGAAAATCAGGAGATTTTCGGGAGAATATTTGTCTCGGGAGGTTTTCGGGAGAGGCGCTGAATTTCGGGAGTCTCCCGGAAAATTTGGGAGGGTTGGCAAGTATGCTCACCTCATGGCAGCAAATAAACTATGTTTAGCAACTTAGCAACCGGAACTCACAGAACTATGTACTCTCTCCTTTTTCTATTGTGTATCACGGATTTGTATTTTAAACCACCTCGGATACTATATCCTCTTGAAAATGAGAGTCGAGCACGCGAAATGGACATTTAAAGTGACTTTTATCTCCAAGACAATACTTCGGTGACACACTTAGCTACTGAGCTAACGTGCTAGCATCGTTCTCAAATGAAGATAGAAACAAAATAAATAAACCCCTGACTGGAAGGATAGACAGAAGAGCAAAAATACTATTATGTAACTACACGGTTAAAAATTCTCAGCCTGGTAAGGCTTAACAATGCTGTTGCTAACGACGCTAAGGCTAATTTAGCAACTTAGCAGCCGGAACTCACAGAACTATGATAAAACATTAGCGCTCCACCTACGCCAGCCAGCCCTCATCTTCCCATCAACAGCCGTGCTCACCTGCGTTCCAGCGATCAACGGCGCGACGAAGGACTTCATCCGTGGGTTTGGCGGCAAGCATCAGCTAGGCGTCTTCTATCAGGGTAAGTAGTCCTTGTTGTGTTGCTGTAAGTATTGTACTTAGCCGCTAAGACACCGATCGATCCCACCTACAACATTCTTCTTTGCAGCCTCCATTGTTCATTTAACAAATTGCAAAAGATTCACCAACACAGATGTCCAGAATACTGTGGAATTTTGTCGAAGAAAACAGAGCTTTGTGTATTGTGTCCAATAGGGCCCAAACACTTCCGTGCATTTTATGACGTCACGCGCATAAATCATATCCAAAGGAGATTTTCAACCGGAAGTGTGGCAGGAATTTTAAAATTGCACTTTATAAGTTAACCCGGCCGTATTGGCATGTGTTTCAATGTTAAGATTTCATCATTGATATATAAACTATCAGACTGGGTGATCGGTAGTAGTGGGTTTCAGTAGGCCTTTAAAAACTTTGTTCATATATAAGGCGCACCGGATTATAAGGCACACTTATGCATCCATTAGATGGAGCTGCGCTAAAGGGAATGTCAACAAAACAGTCAGATAGGTCAGTCAAACTTTATTAATAGATTACAAACCAGCGTTCTGACAACTCTGTTCACTCCCAAAATGAATAAACAGCTGATTTACTTGTGTTACGGTAAATCAAACGTTAGTGCAATCACAATATAGTAACACTCGAAATAGTGCAGAGCAATAACAATATATCAATAACTCAACGTTGCCCAAACGTTAATGTCACACAACACAACACACAAAATAAACATGTAAAGCTCACTTTATGAAGTTATTCCTCATCCACGAATCCCTCAAATTCTTCTTCTTCAGTGTCCGAATTGGACAGTTGGGCGAATACAGCACCCAAAATGCCCTGCTCCGTCTCGTCGAAGTCGTCATTAATCGAGTCAGTGTCACTGCTGTTGTCTAGCAGTTCAGTGACAATTCTTGCCTTCCTGAAAGCTCGGACCACAGTTGAGACTGATATATCAGCCCAGGCATTTTCGATCCACTGGCAGATAGTGGCGTATGTCGTCCGGCGCTGTCTCCCTGTCTTGGTGAACGTGTGTTCGCCTTCTGTCATCCGTGTTCTACTGCGTGACTGATCGCCTTGAGTTTAAAGTCTGCGTCGTAAGCGTGTCTCTTAATAGGAGCCATTTTGGGGTCTTTTCATAAACACACAAATGGAAATGAAACGTCATATATCCCAGCATGCACCGCACGCTTCTTCTTCTTCTACGGGGGCGGCTGCTTACCATAGAAGAAGAACTTCTTTTTCTACGGGGAAAAAGAAGTTGGCAACTGTTTACCGTAGTTGCGAGACCTAAACTTTATGAAAATTAAGTTTAGGTTTGTTGTGGCTCAATATTGGTCCATATATAAGGCGCACCGGATTAGAAGGCGCACTGTCAGCTTTTGAGAAAATTTGAGGTTTTTAGGTGCACCTTATAGTGCGGAAAATACGGTAGCTTTCGCTGTATTGCCTCGAGCTCACCGTCTTGTCTTTTTTATTTTGTTGACCACTCATACTAGGGCCTTCATCTGTGTCAGAATTTTGTCCAGGACCCTGTTCGGCATTTGCATTTTCCCTTCTCAAAAACTTCTCCATCACTGTCACTTGCTCGCCTCCTCTTGCTGCGATCCCAAACTGATTCTGTTAGAAAGTCCAATCTCTTGCTCAAACTCATCTATCATTGTACTGCATAAGCAGCATGTGGCTCTTGAGCGCCGCTCTAGTGGGTCCCTGGAGCTTTTGCAAAAATGTATGAAACTGGTAAAAAGATGGATTTGTTTTAATATGTTTTTTGTAGGAGGACGAACAGGACACAAAACTTCCTAATTGTTAGAAATCCCGCTGTTTATATTAAACATGCTTCACTGATTAGAGTATTTGGCGAGCACCGCTTTGTCCTACTAATTTCGCCGGTCCTTGAACTTACCGTAGTTTGTTTACATGTAAAACTTTCTCCGACGCTGCCACAGTAAGACGTGTTTTTCTGCCACTCCTGCTTTGTCTCATTTTGTCCACCGAACTTTTTATGCTGTGCGTGAATGCACAAACATGAGCTTTGTTGAGAATAATGACTTGTTGGAGTGCTAATCAGGCATATTTAGTCACTGCATGACTGCAAGCTAATCGATGCTAACATACCATTTAGGCTAGCTGTATGTACGTATCATTGTCCCTCGTTTGTAGGCATTTGAGTTCATTTAATTTCCGTCACTATTTCCTCTGTGTATTTAATTTATGTTTGCATGTGTCATGACACATTATCTGTATGTAATATTGGCTGCATTTTTAATAGTTGTTTGTGTGCCATTATAGACCACTGCAAACATTACCCAGCTTGCAAAGTCTGGAATAAATCCATCAAAAGAAGACAGCCTGCCTTTGACACAGACATCTATACCTTTGACCACTTTAAGCCAGTAAATTCCAGGAGTTATGTTACTCTCTGAGAACCCTCCGTTTTTTCCAGTGTTGTAAAAATGTGTAGAATAAATATTACATTTTAGCATTTTTGTTAAAGGCCTACTGAAACCCACTACTACCGACCACGCAGTCTGATAGTTTATATATCAATGATGAAATCTTAACATTGAAACACATGCCAATACGGCCGGGTTAACTTATAAAGTGACATTTAAAATTTCCCGGGAAATATCCGGCTGAAACGTCGCGGTATGATGACGTATGAGCGTGACGAAGTCAGAGTAACGGAAGTTATGGTACCCCATAGAATCCCATACAAAAAGCTCTGTTTTCATTTCATAATTCCACAGTATTCTGGACATCTTTTGCAATTTGTTTAATGAACAATGAAGGCTTCAAAGAAGACAGTTGTAGGTGGGATCGGTGTATTAGCAGCGGACTACAGCAACACAACCAGGAGGACTTTAATGGAGAGCAGCCGCGCTAGCCGCGCTAGCCGGGCTAGCCGCACTAGCCGCCGACCTCACCTTGACTTCCTACGTCTCCGGGCCGCCAAACGCATCGGGTGAAGTCCTTCGTCCTTCTGCCGATCGCTGTAACGCAGGTGAGCACGGGTGTTGATGAGCAGATGAGGGCTGGCTGGCGTAGGTGGAGAGCTAATGTTTTTAGCATAGCTCTGTGCGGTCCGGTTGCTAAGTTAGCTTCAATGGCGTCGTTAGCACAGCATTGTTAACCTTCGCCAGCCTGGAAAGCATTAACCGTGTATTTACATGTCCACGGTTTAATAGTATTGTTGATTTTCTATCTATCCTTCCAGTCAGGGGTTTATTTTTTTTGTTTCTATATGCAGTTAAAGCACGATGCTATCACGTTAGCTCGTAGCTAAAGCATTTCGCCGATGTATTGTCGTGGAGATAAAAGGCACTGAATGTCCATTTCGCGTTCTCTACTCTCATTTTCAAGAGGATATAGTATCTGAGGTGGTTTAAAATACAAATCCGTGATCCACAATAGAAAAAGGAGAGTGTGGAATCCAATGAGCCAGCTTGTACCTAAGTTACGGTCAGAGCGAAAAAAGATACGTCCATCACTGCCTCTCAAGTCCTTCACTGTAACGTTCCTCATCTACGAATCTTTCATCCTCGCTCAAATTAATGGGGTAATCATCACTTTCTCGGTCCGAATCTCTCTCGCTCCATTGTAAACAATGGGGAATTGTGAGGAATACTAGCTCCTGTGACGTCACGCTACTTCCGGTACAGGCAAGGCTTTTTTTTATCAGCGAGCAAAAGTTGCGAACTTTATCGTCGATTTTCTCTACTAAATCCTTTCAGCAAAAATATGGCAATATCGCGAAATGATCAAGTATGACACATAGAATGGATCTGCTATTCCCGTTTAAATAAAAAAAAAAATTTCAGTAGGCCTTTAACAACGATTTGCATCAGCCTGCGACACAAAGCCATTGTGATAGTAGGCTAATATAGTTAATATAGACATATCATATGTTGCCTTCATTACAACACTTATAAAAGTCTTTTAATTTTTTGCGGCTCCAGACAGATTTCTATTTTGTATTTTTGGTCGAATATGGCTCTTTCAACATTTTGAGTTGCCGACCCCTGGCATAAGCCATAGTGCTCAGGATAATATAAGATAATAACTGCAGGGCTGATGCCAATATGTCATTGTTCAACACTGTGACGAGAGGAGATCAATTTGAGAGCACACATAATGTCAAAGACAAATCGGCGATTGTGACTTTGAAAAAAATCGATATCGTTTTTCACAGTACGAGCTGCCATGTTCAGTCAATAAATGTATGCTCAAAAACTTTAAAAGGGAACTGCAATTTAATGGAATATTGCCTATTGTTCACAATCCACAAGAACACATGTTTTTCTCTTTTTTTATACAGTCTAATTTTTAAACAATGACTCGTACTAGTGAACCAACAGTTGTAGCAAATGGGAGTAATCCTATTCCGCCCATAAAAAAAAATCCAAAAACCGCCACAAAACTCCATTTACATGTCATGACCTGCATATTACCAATTGTTATTATAAGAGCTAATGCCGAGGAACTACTTTTAGTGGTGCCGTGATCACAGAGAGGTAACTAGCTTATGCAGCTATGACATACTGAGTCGGTGAGGGGCTGCATCGCCTCTGAGTTTGTGAAAGTTTATTCTAGATTTTAATTCATGCCTCTCACTTGTATAGTCAAAGGCTGTGGTCATGAACCGAGAAGTTGGTCAACAACGCGCGTTTGCACCCACTTTTTATTTTATTTTATTTGTTTATTTTACCTGAGTGAGGATTATGATGAATTCCTCTAAATGGGGAAAACAAGTTTTGTGCTAAAAGCTATAAACATCCCATTAGTTGGCATCCTATTGAGAAAAGACATTGTACAGTAAGTGATTGTTTTATTATGTTTCTAGTTTGTATTTATTTTTCAGCACTTAGCAATACTGCTACATGATGCTTAGTGTTTCACTGGATCTGCTGATCACTAAGCTTCTACAACTTGTAGATCATCCTCCGTATAATCAGGCTAAAAAATATAAAGTTCTGGATTACCATTTGTCCCAAAGTAGTCATTGGATCTCATTAAGTCTGCAATGATTAGTGTTGTTGTTGTTGTTGAAGGAAATAGCAAACATTGTGATGCACCGCCATATGATCAGAATGAGCAAAATATGTCATTACATACATATATACATACAGCATATATATATATATATATATATATACATATATACATATATACATATACATACATACATATACATACATATATATATATATATATATATATATATATATATATATATATATATATATATATATATATATAAAACGTTGATGGAGGTTTTCAGAGCACTTTATAGGCGGAATATACTGTATCGAATCCCCATTATCTGCATTGTTAGCGACCCCTTGCTAGCGTTTATTTATGAGTTAGAATGCATAAAAAAGAGAAAAACATAAGCATTCTTGTCTCACATAAGGATTGTGAATTATAGGTAAAATACCAAAAAAGTGCTGTTACACTTTCAGTAATTTTTCATAGCTAGAAAACAGTGGCACACATTGATAATAACCAGCTAAGAAGTTGCAAGCTCTGTGGAAAATAAAGTCATCCACTATTCCACATAACAGCATTTGTGCTATGAGAGAAACGGAGAAAAGCAGATTAATAATAGTGCTCCCTACTAGATTTGTGACTTGTCTAATACATTAAAGTGAAGTTTGAATTTGAGGTACTGCAAAATAATGTGCACCAAGACATAAAACATGTTTAATTATTATTTTAGGAAAACAATGTTTTTCATCCACAGACTCAAAAATTATTTGAACAAAACCTGTCTCCAGTTTTTCTTAAATATGTTTCACTACATGTTATATCAGAGGAGTTGAATCAAAGAAAACACAAACAAAAAGTCTGATTAAAAAATATCTACATATAAAATGTGTTTTGTTCCTGATTGAATTAGTAGGCGTTTGTTCTCCCAGTCGGGATTAATAGACATCCTGTGCCTGCCTGCGAGACCACATTCAGGGAAGGATTACTGCACACACAACGACGTCAGTGAGACTGAAGTCTGTCACGGAAGTTGCTGCTCCTTCTTAATGTTTTGTTTGAACTTCTAAGCTAGTGTTGTTAGGGATGATACTCGAAACCGGTTTTCCCGGTTGTTTGATAAGAAAAGAACCGAGTCCTCGGACTCAAATCCCTTTTTGAGAACCGGTACCCGATATCGAGACCACTATAGTACAGGAAAAGAGTTGATTCTTTATTCGAATCCCGTCCCGACCAGAAATGCCCCGTGGGACATCACAAGAATTGACGTCACGTAGCTCAGTCATTAGGCGCAGATAGCGAAAGCAGGAAGACAATGGACGGGAAAAAGCGCTCCAAGGTGTAATAAAGTTCAAAACAAAAGCTATAATCCATCGAATAACTTTACTGAGAGATTTTAGCAGGGTAAAACACATGACGAACACTTTTACGACCAACCGGAAACATAGCAACCAGGCTAGCAACGCACCTCCTTTACGGCAGCTGTCGCAACGTTCTTAAAACAACCGCAGCACATACATATATATACAACATATCTCCCTTTTTTAACTTTTGTTTTTCTTTCCTTGTAAACAAAACAAAATCACACTGTAGATGTGTTGTTTGTCTAATTATAAATAATGCAGACGAGGCGTGTTGGCTGAGTTCTTGACGTTTACTTTCACAGCGTGGCAACATGCAACACTTTTCGGGGCTACCGCGCATGCTCGTAACTCCCGTTGCATGTTGGGTAGTGTAGTTGTTATATTCTCTAGCTCATAACATTTTTCCCCCTATAAAGAAATAATGTTAACTCAATAAAGTGTATTTCTTTTTTTAGCTTTAACTTTTCATTTTTAGCATTGTAACCACATTTGCAAAGAAATGTTCTCTTCATAGAATTTTCTTTCAATAAAGAAATAAAGTTCAAAAATGTCAAAGCATCATAACAAACAGTTATGTCAAATAGCAGCAGAAGTGCACTTTTTGGAGAGCTGTATTATTTTCAGTTTTGTGCCCAAGGGACTGATTTTATTTAACACTATATTATTATTTATACACCTATAGTGATCACAGAGACAGGTTGTTTTTGTGTTACTGTATATATTTGTTTCTCTGAAAAATCCCACTTAATATACTTTGGGTAACAACAGTCAATATTTATTTATTTTATTTTATTTTTTTAGGTGGGTAACAGTCAATATTTATTTATTTATTAAATTTTATTTTTTTATTATATAATAAAAGTGAGCTTTTGTTAAACCAAATATTGTGTGTTTTTTTCCATATACAACAACCTATCTGGACTCGATAAGAGAATCGATAAGGAATCGGTTCGATAAGAGGATTCGATAATAGGCTCGAACTCAATAATTCCTTATCAAACATCATCCCTAAGTGTTGTCCATATTTCTATATTTTGTTCTTCTGGGCTGCACTCCCAGCTGTGTAAGGGGGAAGAGACAACGTTAATTGGACATTAACTACGTCGTGACGAGCCTGACTTTCGCGACGGAGTACAGGGACGGTTTTGCACATACATGGACACAAACAATCACAGTACAGTACACAAACACACTCACAGACATGCACCATTCCGTCAATAAAGACGGAATGTTCTGTGCAGGATTATACCATTGCTTCCCTGATGTTTACTACTGCAGTATCTTCTAACAGACATTTCCGCCATGTTTGATTGAGGTAATTATGGTAACAGCTGATCACTGTGATCGAACTATCATCAATCACGATCATATAATCGCCCAGCCCTACTTGAGTGTACAGTCAAGCGTCAATTTTCGCCAACATTCTGCCCCAATTTACAAATGTTTTGAGATACGTTTTATTTCGGCTAGTCGTTACGCTTTAGGTTGAGAGCAAAAATTGGAATTACGAGCATCCCTGCCGTTAGTTGCCATAGCGAATGTCTCAATTAACCCTGTAAGATCTGCCAAAAACATCTGGGGCCGTACTTATCAAGCTTCTTAGAGTGCCATTTTACATTTAAGTCCTGAGAATTTGCGAAATTTAGTCCTACTCTCAAACTTAAGAATAAAAGCTTTTTATCAACGTTCTTAAGTCTAAGAATCACTCCTACTCTCCACAATATTTAAGAGACCTTCAGAGGTGTCTTAAGTGGTTAGGAGTTGCCAGCAGGGGATGGCACTGAGGCGAGAGAGACGTGCGCGAACATTCAGGGAGCAGAACGATGTTCTGGATTTGTTTGATGACGAGCAGCTGATCAAACGGTATCGTTTAGACAGAGCGGGTATTATTTTTGTCACAGATTTAATACTTTTCGATTCCATGTTGATTTCTGCATGTGGCTGCAGTGGGCTAGTATATATAGAGCCACCCACACCAGTTTCAAATTAGTTGCCTAATTAATGAATTGGAAAGAAAATGTTATGACAGTAGCGTATGTGTGTGGCCGTGAGGTGAGTGACGTCAGTGAGTGTGTGGGCGACAGAAGAGAGGGAGCGGTAGCGTGAGTGCCGGCGGGGACTAGTTTGTTTTGTATTATTTTGTTGTTTATTGTCAAAATATACACTCCCATTGTCCACTTAAATATTTCCAAGATATTTCTTTATTCTTAGACAACGGATTCCCTTTCGTGATTGGTCATTTCTATGGACACAGAAATGAAGTCACCTAAAATTCCATTTACGGCACATAGTAATGTCGTAATTCAGCTCTGAGTGTGACATTTAAGATTCAGTCTTACACTTCGCTGAAAGTGTGAGTAAGACGCTTGATAACTAACTTTTAAGTGCAGCTTTCAGCGAATAATTTATTTACTCTTAAGTCAACTCTTAGCAGACTTCTTAGGAGTAATTCTGAGAAGCTTGATAAGTACGGCCCCTGGTCTTATTTGCTAGCATTAGCTTACTGAGAAGAGAGGCGGATGATATTCATTGAATTAGAGAAAAACATGATCAAAAACATGACAAGAACATGTAGCCGATTTGGGGAAGCAGTTTGAGCTAGTCTGCACCATACTGAAACAGAAGGAATAAATAATCGCTAGCCAAGGACTATAAAAATAATATCTAAAGGGCAGACATTTATCCAGAAAATTATGGAAAAGCTGCTGAAGGTGGATTTGACAGAAGCAGCTGGAAGGAGATACTGTGGAACAGTGGTTCTCAAACTTGTTTTCATCAAGTACCACCTCAGAAAACACTTAGCTCTCCATGTACTACCATATGACCAACATTACTAACCGGTAGTAGTAGTAGGCCTAAGCATTCATTAAAAACAAGGCAGAGGTTTTGTTTAACAAGTATTTTTTGCCACTGTAACATTACACACAGTTTGGACAGTAACGATGTGTTTGAATATAGGACAATAAAACCAAAAATATGATTAAGTGATTCCTTGGCGTACCACTTGATTGAGCCCACGTACAGTACTACTAGTGGTACACACGTACAGTACTACTAGTGGTACACACGTACAGTACTACTAGTGGTACACACGTACAGTACTACTAGTGGTACACACGTACAGTACTACTAGTGGTACACGAATCCCAGTGTTACAGTATCACTGCTGGAGAAGTCTACTCTCCAAGGTAAGTACTGTACATTATTATTACATTACTTCATAAAACTACTGTAGTTGTGTGTACCACATTACACTGTATTGCTTTTATATAATAATTCCGATTTAAATGTTTGTTTTTCTTTTTAAAAGGCATGTTTTGTGTTAAAATTGTGCTGTGTTGACATTCAAAAGGCTCTTCCCTCCCAATCTCGCCAACAAGAGTCTTTAATTTTTTTTGGCGGTACAAGTTTTTTTTAATCTTGTGTTAGTACCTCAACAATTTTAGCTAAAATGTGTTATTTTATTGCTCTATATTATATGATTGTATTGCTGTTATTGCATTGTCTTATGTGCCATGTGCAGCACTGTGGTCAATCAAAGTTGTTTTAATGTGCTAAATAAATCAAGTTTGAGTTCAATATTTTCGCATTTAAAAACTATAATTTTATGTAAAAAGTGTTTTTTGTGTTTCAATTTTTCAGTGTGTGAAGTAGATTAATTGGATTTTTTAAATTATTTCTAATGAGAAAATTGTTTTCATCTTGACTTTTTGGAATGGAACGAAACTTGAAGTTAGACCACAGGTGTCAAACTCAAGGCCCGGGGGCCAAATCTGGCCCGCCACATTATTTTATGTGGCCCACGAAAGCCTGGAAATAATATGCGCTAATAAAATGCTTAAAGGCCTACTGAAATGAAATGTTCTTATTTAAACGGGGATAGCAGATCCATTCTATGTGTCATACTCATACTTGCCAACCCTCCCGTTTTTAGCGGGAGACTCCCGGTATTCAGCGCCTCTCCCGACAACCTCCCGGCAGAGATTTTCTCTCGACAAACTCCCGGTATTCAGCCGGAGCTGGAGGCCACGCCCCCTCCAGCTCAATGCGGACCTGAGTGGAGACAGCCGTTCTCACGTCCGCTTTCCCACAATATAAACAGCTTGCCTGCCCAATGACGTCATAACATCTACGGCTTTTAGAGAGTAGAGTGCACAACAAGGGGAGAGAGTTCTTGGTTTCTTATGTGGGTTTATTGTTAGGCAGTTTCATTAACGTCCTCCCAGCGCGGTACCAACACACAACAACAGCAGTCACGTTTAGTCTACCGTAAAGCAGTTCGTCTGCAGTAAACAGCAATGTTGTGACACTCTTAAACAGGACAATACTGCCATCTACTGGATAGCCTGCAGAACACTGAAATCCAAGTATTTTATGTATATGTATAATAAAATTTAAAAAAAAAAAAAAAATATATATATATATATATATATATATATATATATATATATATATATATATATATAGCTAGAATTCACTGAAAGTCAAGTATTTCATACATATGTATATATATATATATATGAAATACTTGATTTGGTGAATTTTAGCTGTAAATATACTCTCTTCTTAACCACGCCCTTAGCCACGCCCCCCCCCCCTTCCCGATATCGGAGGTCTCAAGGTTGGCAAGTATGGTCATACTTGATCATTTCGAGATATTGCCATATTTTTGCTGAAAGGATTTAGTAGAGAACATCGACGATAACGTTTTGGTCGCTGATAAAAAAAAAGCCTTGCCTGTACCGGAAGTAGCGTGACATCACAGGTTGAAGGGCTCCTCACATTTGAACTGTTTACACCAGCAGCGAGAGCGATTCGGACCGAGAAAGCGACGATTACCCCATTAATTTGAGCGAGGATGAAAGATTCGTGGATGAGGAACGTAAGAGTGAAGGATTAGAGTGCAGTGCAGGACGTATCTTTTTTCGCTCTGACCGTAACTTAGGTACAAGGGCTCATTGGATTCCACACTCTCTCCTTTTTCTATTGTGGATCACAGATTTGTATTTTAAACCACCTCGGATACTATATACTCTTGAAAATGAGAGTCGAGAACGCAAAATGGACATTCACAGTGACTTTTATCCCCACGACAATACATCGGTGAAGCACTTTAGCTTTGGAGCTAACGTGATAGCATCGTGCTTAACTGCATATAGAAACAGACGAAATAAGCCCCTGACTGTAAGGATAGACGGAAGATCAACAATACTACCAAACCCTGGACCTGTAGCCACACGGTTAATGCTGTACCGCCTGGCAAAGCCTAGCAATGCTGTTGCTAACGACGCCATTGAAGCTAACTTAGCTACGGGACCTCGACAGAGCTATGCTAAAAACATTAGCTCTCCACCTACGCCAGCTCTCATCTGCTCATCACGACCCGTGCTCACCTGTGTTCCAGCGATCGACGGCGCGACGAAGGACTTCACCCGATCATCGATGCGGTCGGCGGCCCGGAGACGGAGGAAGTCAAGGTGAGGACAGCGGCGCGGCGAAGGGCGTTGTCAGAGTCGGCAAGAAACATATATTTCCCCAAAGTTACGTACGTGACATGCACATAGCGCCACGCACGTACGGGCAAGCGATCAAACGTTTGGAAGCCAAAGCTGTACTCACGGTAGCGCGTCTGCTATCCAACTCAAAGTCCTCCTGTTTGTGTTGCTGCAGCCAGCCGTTAATACACCGATCCCACCTACAGCTTTCTTCTTTGCAGTCTCCATTGTTAATTGAACAAATTGCAAAAGATTCACCAACACAGATGTCCAGAATACTGTGGAATTTAGCGATGAAAACAGACGATTTAAGCTGGCGACCGTGCTATTCCAAAATGTCTCCTTCAACCCTTGACGTCACGCGCATACGTCATCATACATAGACGTTTTCAGCCGGAAGTTTCCCGGGAAATTTTAAATTGGACTTTATAAGTTAACCCGGCCGTATTGGCATGTGTTGCAATGTTAAGATTTCATCATTGATATATAGACTATCAGACTGCGTGGTCGGTAGTAGTGGGTTTCAGTAGGCCTTTAATCCTTTCTTACTAAATATATTTATTTCCCTTTTGACATTAAAAATAATGTACTGCATGCAATTGCATATATTTTATAATGCAATATTATCAAAATATTATATCATCATGTATACCAAAAATATTTTTTGTTAAAATAAAGATAAATACTGTACTTAAATATCTGCTTGACTTAAGATTTCAAAACAAATTATCAATCAAATTGTAAACTGTAAAATTTAATATAGATTTTACGGTCAAATTCCGCCGACTCAGTTTTTTTCCGTAAAATCCACTTTGGTACCGTTTTTTTCCATATGCAAGAAGACACTAAAGCATTAAAAAACAAACAAACAAAAACATTAAAACAACACGATTTACGGTAAAAAAAACCTGGCAGCTCTGTTGTCTGAATGTTACCGCTAAAGACAGTGGTATTGTTTTTCCATTCCATTTATTAAATGTTTTGATATGATGTAAAAAAAAACAAAAAACACTGCTTTTACTGTAAAATTCTCGTGACTGAGCTGCCAGTTTTTAAATTAAAATGTTTATATTTTTTTTGCAGCTTATATATTGTTAATGTCTTATATATATATATATATATATATATATAGGGATGATGTTTGATAAGAAATTATCGAGTTTGAGTCTATTATCGAATCCTCTTATCGAACCGATTCCTTATCGATTCTCTTATCGAGTCCAGATAGGTTGTTGTATATGGAAAAACACACACAATATTTGGTTTAACAAAAGCTCACTTTTATTATATAAGAAAACAATTTAATCTAATAAATAAATAAATATTGACTGTTACCCCCCTAAAAAAAAAAAAAAAAAAAAATTAACATTGACTGTTGTTACCCAAAGTATATTAAGTGGGATTTTTCAGAAAAACAAATATATACAGTAACACAAAAACAACCTGTCTCTGTGATCACTATAGGTGTATAAATAATAATATAGTGTTAAATAAAATCAGTCCCTCGGGCACAAAACTGGAAATAATACAGCTCTCCAAAAAGTGCAATTCTGCTGCTATTTGACATAACTGTTTATGATGCTTTGACATTTTTGCACTTTAAAGAAAGAAAGAAAATTCTATGAAGAGAAAAGTTTTTTGCAAATGTGGTTACAATGCTAAAAAATGAAAAGTTAAAGCTAAAAAAAGAAATACACTTTATTGAGTTAACATTATTTCTTTATAGGGGGAAATATGTTATGAGCTAGGGAATATAACAACTACACTACCCATCATGCAACGGGAGTGACGAGCATGCGCGGTAGCCCCGAAAAGTGTTGTTGCATGTCGTCACCCGTGAAAGTAAACGTCAAGAACTCAGCCAACACGCCTCGTCTGCATTATTTATAATTAGACAGACAACACATATACAGTGTGAAAAACAAAAGTTAAAAAAGGGAGATGTGTTGTATATATATGTATGTGCTGCGGTTGCTTTAAGAACGTTGCGCCAGCTGCCGTAAAGGAGGTGCGTTGCTAGCCTGGTTGCTATGTTTCCGGTGGGTCGTAAAAGTGTTCTTCATGAGTTTGTACCCTCCTCAAATCTCTCAGTAAAGTTATTCATTGGATTATACCTTTTGTTTTGAACTTTATTACACTTTGGAGCGCTTTTTCCCGTCCATTGTTTTCCTGTTTTCGCTATCTGCGCCTAATGACTGAGCTACGTGACTGATTTATTGTGATGTCAAACGGAGCATTTCTGGTCGGGACGGGATTCGTTCCGAGGGATTCGAATAAAGAACCAACTCTTTTCTTTACTATAGTGGTCTCGATAAGGGATTCGAGTCCGAGGACTCGGTTATTTTCTTATCGAACAACCGGGAAAACCGGTTTCGAGTATCATCCCTATATATATATATATACACATTTATATTCATATATTACTCATTGTAAAAGCGGCCCTCTTAAGGCAACCATAACTGCGATGTGGCCCTCAATAAAACGAGTTTGACACCCCTGGGTTAGACCTTACACTTTTTATTTTATTATTTATTTTTGGTTCCTAGTAGTCTTGAACGCACATCACATCATGCTATCCTGATGAGCCAGGGGCCTTAGTGGTGCCCAAATGAGCACTCTTTTTAATTAAGAGTGCAAAATGTTTTGTAAACGATTTGCTGTCAAATAAATGAACAACGGTAAATATCAAATTAGGTGTATTTTCCTGCTTTGTGTGCAAGGCACAGAGTGTTCTAGTGAGGATATAGCCAGCCAAGGTCTGAGAAGGGTAGCAGATGGCTGAGGTCGGTGATGTAAACCTTTTTTTTTTTTTTTTTTACATAACTGCAAAGATCCTGCAGAGAATCATGCACAACGCGAGTTAATTTGCTGCAACCTTTTCAAATTTTTATTTTTTTTTCCTTTCTCTCGGCTGCATTGCATTCTACTCTCAAGGTCACATCGCGATCGATAGAGCCTCAGTCATAATGGGGCCCGTCAACACGTCGGTCTAATCTCCGGAGACATGGCGAGTTACACAACGTCTCGTATTACAGTTTTACAACCACACTCTATTACAGAAATTGTGGCCTTTAATTGTTGCGGTGCTGCCAGGAGATGAGCGAGGGTGTCTAAATTCATGACATTGTTTTTTTCAGCGAGCATCCAATCATTTTCACACTAGAAATTCCATTTCTTTAAAACAAATGCATAATATTATTACCGTATTAATACTGTATAAGAGCTGACCGCCATGTTGCTATTCATACTACAGCACATTTGTTAGGAATCAAGTACTCACATAAATAATTCATACCATTAATACTTATTTTACCTTTTTAATGTTTATTTGGAAGTCACAGCGGATATTAATGGTCATACAATAAATTGCAATAAATACAGTATACCGGACTTCGTACAGGGCCATTTTCCATCAATAGCAACGATTGATCGATAAATATGATTGGGGGAAAAAAAGCTTCAATTTATATTCTGTTGCTTTGATTAATCGGTTAATGAGTGTAAGTAATAAACATTCATAAATTCCGTACCACAAGTGCACAGAACTTTTTAAACGCAGACATAGTTTGCGCCCGGTCAGTGCACATAAGAGCGGTGCTGTGTAGGTGTGGGGGCAAACTTTTTTATTTATTTTTTATTAGTGCACACATACTAAAAGAGCAATTTCCCAGTTGATAATGATATCAAATTAGAAAAAAATTATTAAGGTTAGGGGTGGGCAAAAAAAATGCTATATCGCGATGTATCAATAAAAAATGTGTTCGGTTTGACGAAAAAAACAGAAGTTGCGAAGCAAGGTTGGTTGCATGAACAAAAGCACGTACTGTCTGGTAACAGAGCAACACAGGAAGTGATCCCTGAACAGTGGGTGGGACATGCAAACAGCTAATAAGGGAACAGTATCCACTATCAAGGTTGGTTGCGCCATCTTGTTGATTGTGTTCATGGAGTGAGAAGAGAAAGTAAAAACGAGTTCTGCAGAGTGCAAACAAATTGTTGATAAAAAAGGAAAAGTCACCTCCACATTATGACAGGTTTTTTTTTTTTTTTTTTTTTTTTTTAAACGGACCGTAGTCAGACTACCTTCACCGCGCTCACCTGAGCACAGCTGTAACTTCCCGGCACTCAATGTGCAACAATTAGTTCTTCTCAGGTTTCTCTCTGTCTACATTTTCACACTTTGCACCGCTTTGTTACACTTTAAAGGCCTACTGAAATGATTTTTTTAAAATTTAAACGGGGATAGCAGATCCATTCTATGTGTCATACTTGATCATTTCGCGATATTGCCATATTTTTGCTGAAAGGATTTAGTAGAGAACATCGACGATAAAGTTCGCAACTTTTGGTTGCTGATAAAAAAGCCTTGCCTGTACCGGAAGTAGCGTGACGTCACAGGTTGAAAGGCTCCTCACATTTCCCCATTGTTTACAATGCAGCCAGAGCGATTCGGACCGAGAAAGCGACGATTACCCCATTAATTTGAGCGAGGATGAAAGATTCGTGGATGAGGAACGTCAGAGTGAAGGACTAGAGTGTAGTGCAGGACGTATCTTTTTTCGCTCTGACCGTAACTTAGGTACAAGGGTTCATTGGATTCCACACTTTCTCCTTTTTCTATTGTGGATCACGGATTTGTATTTTAAACCACCTCGGATACTATATCCTCTTGAAAATGAGAGTCGAGAACGCGAAATGGACATTCACAGTGACTTTTATCTCTACGACAATACATCGGCGAAGCTCTTTAGCTACGGAGCTAACGTGATAGCACATCAGGCTTAAATGCAGATAGAAACAAAATAAATAAACCCCCAACTGGAAGGATAGACAGAAAATCAACAATACTATTAAACCATGGACATGTAAATACACGGTTAATGCTTTCCAGCTTGGCGAAGCTTAACAATGCTGTTACCGAACGACGCCATTGAAGCTAACTTAGCAACGGGACCTCACAGAGCTATGATAAAAACATTAGCGCTCCACCTACGCCAGCCAGCCCTCATCTGCTCATCAACACCCGTGCTCACCTGCGTTCCAGCGATCGACGGAGCGACGATCATAGATGCGGTCGGCGGCCCGGAGACGGAGCAAGTCAAGGTGAGGTCGGCGGCTAGCGCGTCTGCTATCCATCTCAAAGTCCTCCTGGTTGTGTTGCTGTAGTCCGCCGTTAATACACCGATCCCACCTACAACTTTCTTCTTTGCAGTCTTCATTGTTCATTAAACAAATTGCAAAAGATTCACCAACACAGATGTCCAGAACACTGTAGAATTTTGAGATGAAAACAGAGCTTTTTTGTATTGGATTCAATGGTGTACCAATACTTCCGGTTCAACGATTGACGTCACGCGTCATAAAAAAATATCAATAATATTGAACGATATATAAAACACTTGTATTGTGATACAGTTTTCAGCCATATCACCCAGCCCTACTTAAGGTTATAGAAAGCAGAAAAATGTTGTTTATTAAAACTATTTCCCCTAAAACGTCATTGAGGCTATAAAGTGTTTTGAATCTGATTACCCGATTTGCCAAACTAATTAATAGATTACTCGATTATTAAAATAAATTGATATATTACTTGATAACTAACATAATCAAAACGTATAGCCCGACTCCCATGTCCCAATATATGTATTGACCGGAATTTAGGACAATCATTTTCCAGAAAAAAAAGTCTAAAAAAAAGTTGGGTCGTCTTACATTCGAGGTCTACAAATGTATACATGCAAAGGTGGTGCAACATTACTTTTCGCAGATCAAGTCAGCGCTTTTCTTCCGGTCACTCACATCCCCAGTGACCTGAGTCGATATTCAAAAAGTTAATTAACCAGTAATGATAACCCTGATCCTTTTGGTCACAATAACTTTATTTAGCCGTATTAATTATTGACTTGGTTGTGTATTTTTAACAGAGACAGAACCTATTACATTGCCTTTGGTTGTGATTTTCAATCTAGTGAAAATGTTTACTCATATATATATATATATATATATATATATATATATAGTATATTTTATTTTATTTTATGTGTTTGTCTTTTTTAACGAGTATATTTAAAAGTTAACATTCTAGTTACAATGTTAAAATATATGAGAAATACAAGTTCATTGCATTTGAAAGGGTATGATTGGATTATTATTTCATCAGTGGTTCATTTAGTCTCAAAATAACGTTGACAATATTATGGTTTATAATCAATTTGTAGGTCAGTATTTTGTCGAGGCCGAGATGCAGTCAAATTAAGATAATTTATTATAAAAAAGGAGGAAAAAAACAGGTTTACATGAACACACAGATGTGACAGTTTGACACTGGAACAGATTATTTCTATTTTCACTTATTCCTATGAGGTGCATTCTCAAATAAGACGTCTTTGGGCGGTCATCAACAAATTGTGTTTGATTAATTAAGAAGTGTAAACTTCTTCTCACTCCTTTTCAAATATGTAAAAAAAAAAAAAAAAAAAAGTCCATTGCTCATTTTGTTTATTTTTGTATCGTTTTTTATCCTCCATTGTTTTCATTTTGTTATAATGGCTGTTTAGGCTACAGCACTGTATTGGCTCAGGCTTGCTCTTGTTTTTTTGCATATTTGAAATAAAAATGTATAAAATCAAATAAAACAAATCTAATTTGGCAAACAATATTACAACAAACATATGACATTACAGTACCAGATTGTATCAAAAGTAAGAGTTGCAAATTTGCATACAGAAAATAAGACATTTACACAACTTTACATCTACAGTATACAGTATGTTTAACTATGTTTTAATGGAAACGGGGATTTGTCAGCACGGAATCCAAGCTTTTTAATGTAATTTGTTAAGACTGTGGACTAAATAAAAATATTTACTGAAGAAAATCGCAAGGTTCATACCACACTAACTTGGTTGACGTGTGTGTAGGGTCCGAACAGCTGCAGAAAACGAGCAACACAACACAGTAAAATATCCAATGAGGTTAATTAAATGTAAATAGTTAAAGTATTGGGAATGAAGGTGAGAAGTGTAATAAATGTATGTAGAAGGGGGCTACGGAACGTCTGTTAGCTCGCATGTTAGCCAGCAGTTCTCTATCCCTTCTTCACTGGCCCTCCAATGTTAGCTTCAGCGGCTACTCACCCTCTCAAGACCCTCCGGGATGTCCGACTGGATCAGCCACAGCCGCACCGAAGGTTTGTCAGCTCGTAAATCCTCCCTTGCGATGATTTTGCACGAATCGATATTCCGGGCGAGGCTGTGGAGGAGCTCAGCGCACCATTAAAACGGGCATTGTTGCTGCTGAGACGGCCCGCACAAACAGCACGGAGAACGGCGCCACAAGGCATTGTGGGTAGAATCTGTGCTGTTTAACATGGCATTAAAAAGGTGGTGAAAATACGACATCTGCTGGTTACAAATAGTACTTCAATTCCTTGATGGTGTGTTTTTATTCCACATTTTGAATTTGTACAATAAGCAAATATCTCATAATTGATAAGCTTTGTGAAATATTGTTTAATATGGAGGTTAATACGTGTCCTTTTATGAAACACTGAATTGTTTGCATTTAAACTTTGTGAACGGAATTAAATTATGGTGACAATTTATTTGATTTTTTTTTCATTTTATTTTTATTGACATCCAGCATCAACATTCATATCCATTACATCATATTCACATAAATCATACATCTATTGTCTGCCCTAAATGTCAAAATATTTGTGTTTATATCCCAGCCGTACCACCCACATCCCCCCCCAAAAAAGAAAGAAACAACAACAAAAAACGAAGTAATATCTACAAATACATCGATTAAATCAGGGGTGTCAAACTCAAATACAGAGTGGGCCAAAATTTAAAACTGAACAAAGCCGCGGGCCAAGGTTGAACAAATGAACCTTTTAATAGGGACCCAAACAGGTTTTGCATTGAATATTGAACAAGCAAGGCTTATATAACTTTTTATATAAGCCTTGGTTATATAAAAAGTCTTCCGGGACGCTACAAAATATACCCCCGCTACCACCAAAGCTCCCTCCCTGTGTGTGTGTGTGTGTGTGTGTGTGTGTGTGTGTGTGTGTGTGTGTGTGTGTGTGTGTGTGTGTGTGTGTGTGTGTGTGTGTGTGTGTGTGTGTGTGTGTGTGTGTGTGTGTGTGTGTGTGTGTGTGTGTGTGCGCGCGCGTGTGCGTGCGTGCGTGCAGAAGCCACACATGTTATGATTCTCGGGTGGGGCGCTGAAGTTTGGAAGACTTCCGGGAGGGTTGGCAAGTATTAGAATTAGGGAGGGTTGGCAAGTATTAGTAGAATTATAGGGTTGGCAAGTATTAGAATTAGCGGTGAATGCGGTGTTACCGCGGCAATATATAATCAGCCGGCCAGCTTTAGTGTTAATTTGATATTGCCTCAAGGGCCAAGGGAAATTACACGGCGGGCCAAATTGGGCCCACGGGCCCGAGTTTGACACCCATGGATTAAATAAACAGAAAAAATAAATAATAATAATACATCAATAATAATAATAATCTGAAATAGAATAAAATATAAACAGATACATATATATATATATATATATATATATATATATATATATATATATATATATATATATATATATATATATATATATACATACATACATACATACATACATATACACATATAGGTATATATTAGTAATCCGTTTTGTTTTTTTGCAGTACAATCACTAATTCGAAAAATTTAAGTCAGGTTTATGGGGCGTGACATAGTTGACCCAATTTTCCCAGTATGAAGTAAATTTCTCCAATTTATAATTAATGGTTACAATTTAATTGACTAAAAATTTGTGAGCAAAGTGTATGTTTAAACAAAACAGTAACATACAGTGTTTTAAAATGAATTGAGTGAAATTGTTGTGTAAAAAAAAAATTTAAAAAATCAGTGTATAGAAACGATTCAGTATAAAACAATTTTAATTTAAAAAATACAGTGCAGAAATATTGTTTTGCTTCAAAACTAAAGACTCACTTTCGGTAAATTAAAACTGAAGCAATCGATTCTGTATCAGAACCAGCACATGAGGCGCTTTAGTCTTAAATTACCGATAAGCAGCCTCGGGGTCTGCAGACACTATTGAAATGACCGGAAGTGGGTCTTGAATTTTGAAGCAATGAATATTTTTGCAGCGAATTTTTCAGCACTGATTTTTTACACTGAATTCTTATACACTGGACATATTTTTGCACTGATTTTTTTAATGCTAATTATTTTAAGATGTAATAAAAAGCCTTCATAGGATGCAGTGAAGTACGACTGTATAGCAAAACATAATCGACAATAAACATAAATATACTAAAAGTAATTAACTTCCGAGGCCCCAGCGAGGATCGAACTCGCGACCCCTGGTTTACAAGACCAGTGCTCTAACCACTGAGCTATGGAGCCGGCACCATTTGCATCGGAAGACAAATTAACTATTAGCTATGAGTCACCCGTTCTTGCGTAATTTGTTTTGTACATAACCCAGTAACTAACGTTTGCTTCACGTTAAAGGTCATGAGTAAAAAAGATTGTCATTCTGACAAAAAAGACTGGAGGATGCGGGCATCGATCCCGCTACTTCTCGCATGCTAAGCGAGCGCTCTACCATTTGAGCTAATCCCCCTCATGAGCGTCTATGGACCGTTTTTTATTAGTGTACATACAAATATGTAAGGATATGCTGCAGTGGAATTTGAATATAATGTCTTAATTAGGATTATCAGCTAACCACTCTGCAGCATTCATCCTCTTACATACCGAAAACAGCTTTTCACTGCTGCTGTGTTAGGACAATTTCTTTAGTCCAGTGACATTTTGTATCGGGGGATTAGCTCAAATGGTAGAGCGCTCGCTTAGCATGCGAGAAGTAGCGGGATCGATGCCCGCATCCTCCAAATCTTTTCGTGATTACTGAAGAGGCATCTCGGGATTTGGACTATTGCGCGCTTTAAGTGACCGTTTGTGATGTAATTTCCTCTCGACTGTGTGATAAAATCTCTCTAACTCTTAACAGCAGGGAGTTTAGCTATGGGCCAACTCATCTCCCCTTGAACATGTTTATTTTTGCAATAACTGCAAACAGGAAAACATGGGCTAGCAGGAGCAGATTTAGTGTGTGGCTTGTATTTCTTCTTTTACAATATTACAATACACACAAAACACAATACAAACACAAAACACTTGTACTGTAAAGCAATATTACAACACTACTGAAACAAATACTACTACAACCACAAAATTACCGTTGCTATATTTGTAAAGTTTTACCAACATCCATCATCTTTATAAATTTACAAAATCACAATATGCATTTTTACAAACAGAGACCTTAGTGGCCTCCAAAAACTGTTAGTAGTTAATTTTGAATTAGTTTGATCTTACCTATTAGCATAGGCGCCGATCTACATTTCTGCCAGTGGGTGTTCGGATGGGCGGTAAATCTGACGCTACTTTTCTGAGGCTATGTCTACATTAAGCTGGATAACCCCTTAAACCAGGGGTGTCCAAACTTTTTCCACTGAGGGCCGCACACTGAAATATTAAAGTAAGCCGGGGCCATTTTGATATTTTTTATTTAAAAAAACAATACAATACATGTATATCAATCAATCAAGCAATGTTTATTTATATAGCCCTAAATCACAAGTGTCTCAAAGGGCTGTACAAGCCACAACGACATCCTCGGTACAGAGCCCACATACGGGCAAGGAAAACTCACCCCAGTGGGACGTCAATGTGAAAGACTATAAGAAACATTGGAGAGGACCGCATATGTGACGTAATTGGAGCTTTGAATAGGTCAATAATTCATAATGACATTGATTTTGATTCATTATTATTTTTTAAAGAAAGAAACAGCCTGCATGGCAGCTTTGTGTTATTAGAGTAAACATTGCAACATGTTCTTGTTACATTTCACTGTTTGCTCTTTTATACCACTTTTTCTGTTTTTTATTTTTTTTAAATCGTATTTTTAGAATGTGCCGCGGGGCCGTTAAAAAATAATTTGTGGGCCGCACTTTGGACACCCCTGCCTTAAACAAATAATTATTTAGCCTAAGCCCCATTTCAGCCACACTAAACTATCCATTTTTTTACACGGGTAAGTGCGCCGTGTATTTCTTGAATCTCCGGCTCTTAACTTTGTATGGACTCATTGATCGTTTACAAACTAAGTTCGGAGAGGAAGTGACGCCAGAAAGACAACGCCCCACACAGCAAGTGACGTCAGAAAAAACGCGCCACTGCCAGCTTCATAATAAAGCGGTTTCGTAACTCAGAGGTAAACACCGAAAATATGGAGATGAGTCATCCAGACATGCCTGTGTATCTCCTTCTCTCTGTACAGACGCTTGTGGAAATCACACATGAATACCTTAAGAGAAAGCGATTGCAGCTATTTGGGATACAACACTTCTCAGACGGCAAGAGAACTTTCCAATGTCGTGGTCTGCTGTGATACTACTTACAGAAAAACTTCATCCATTTGTCGAAGGAGAGTCAACGAGAATGCGAGCTCCCGTGGATGTGATAAAAAAAAAAGGTAGCCTGTGCTTTGTATTACCTGGCCGTCAAGGGAAGACTACAGAAAACAACGAATGCATTTGGACTGGCAACGAAGACTGTATCAGTTATTGTCCGCCATGTATGTCGCCGATGCAACATAAATTGGTGCAGTTCAGCTAAATGTGTTGGTTTTCTGACATGGACTTGTTTCTTTAGCATTGTCCACACGTTTATGTCAGGTCTTTGGGAAGGCCATTTTAAAACCTGAATTCTAGCCTGATTTAGCCATTCCTTTACCACTTTTGACGTGTGTTTGGGGTCATTGTCCTGTTGGAACACCCAACTGTGCATAAGACCCAACATCCGGGCTGATGATTTTAGGTTGTCCTGAAGAATTTGGAGGAAATCCTCCTTTTTCATTGTCCCATTTACTCTCTGTAAAGCACCAGTTCCGTTGGCAGCAAAACAGGCCCAGAGCATAATACATGCTTGACGGTAGGCTTGGTGTTCCTGGGATTGAAGGCCTCACCTTCTCTCCTCCAAACATATTGCTGGGTATTGTGGCCAAACAGCAAATTTTTTGTGTCATCTGACCACAGAACTTTCCTTCAGAAGGTTTTATCTTTGTCCATGTGATCAGCAGCAAACTTTAGACGCTTCTGGAACAAGGGCTTCCTTCTTGTATGGTAGCCTCTCAGTACATGGCGATGCAAAACACGCTTGACTGTGGAGACCGACACTTGTGTTCCAGCAGCTTCCAATTAATTGCAGACCTGCTTTTTGGTGGTTCTTGGTTGACTCTTGGTCATCCTGACCAATTTTCTCTCAGCAGCAGGTGTTTTCTTCCTGATCGTGGCAGTGACAAAACTTTGCCATGCACTTTATACCTACGAACAATTGTCTGCACAGTTGCTCTTGGGACCTTAAGCTGCTTTGAAATGGCTCCAAGTGACTTTCCTGACTTGTTCAAGTCAATGATTCGTTTTTTCAGATTAGTGCTGAGCTCCTTTGACTTTCCCATTGACGCGTTTGTAACCGAGTCTAATGACTGCATCACATGAGCCCTATTTAAATGGGCTGAGAGAAGTCAACGGGTGTCGTCAATCATAATCACTCACATGCAGTTAAGAGGCCATGCCATGAAGCTAATTGGATTTGATTGTAACTTTTCTACATCACCAAAATTGATAATGTATGTTGCTTTATGTATACATTTGACCCAGCAGATTTGGTTAAATTTTCAGTAGACCCATAATAAATTCATAAAAGAACCAAACTTCATGAAGGTATTTTGTGACAAACAAGCATGTGCCCCAATCAAACTATCACAAACAAATAAGACTTGTAGAAATGATTGGAAACTCAAGACAGCCATGACATTATGTCCTTCACAAGTGTATGTAAACTTTTGACCACGACTGTATATATATAAACACTATAAACAATAAAATCCCCTGATGAGCAGGGAAACCTGTGGAACAGGCTTGTAGGGATGACATAGCCTCTGTGTTTTTTTCCTGACCTAACGTATACATATACACATATATACAAATGTGTACACACACCCACACCCACACACACACACACACGTATGTGACGGCGTGGCTCAGTTGGGAGAGCGGCAGTGCCTGTTTGATCTCCGGCTTCCACCACCCAAGTCACGTCCGTTGTGTCCTTCACCCTTGCTCCTGATGGGTCATGGTTAAGGCCTTAAATGGCAGCTCCCACCATCAGTGTGTGAATCACAAATATTGAAAAATTCTACGATTTGGTGCATTTGCAAACGGCTAAAATTATGTATAACCTGCTACCCAAGAATGTACAACAATTCTTCTCAACAAAAGAGGAGAAATATAACCTTAGAGGAAAATCTACTTGAAAACATTACTATGCTCGAACAACACTTAAAAGCTTTAGCATATCAGTATGTGGAATTAAATTATGGAATGGATTAACCAAAGAAATCAAACAAATCACCAATATGATTCAGTTTAAGAGACTGTTCAAAGTACACAGAACAAGAATTGTGGTGGACATCTTGAACCTTTTTTTTTATTGAGACAAAAATTATTTATGTATTTAATATTTGTTTACTTAACTGTGGTATATTTATTTATTTGTTCACTGTTATGTTACAGAGAACAAGGAAATAGGGTAAATTTGCTATGGTATGAAAAGGGGTAGGATTAAATAAGCTCAGCATCTTCCTACTCCTTTTCGGCGTGCTGTAATGAAACAACTGGAAATATGTGATTCATTGTATTGTATTGTATGCATGTTCGATAATAAACTGAAACTGAACTGAAACTGAATGGGTGAATGTGTCGCGGTTTGAGTACCTTGACGGTCGAAAGGTGCTATACAAGTACCGTATAACCCATTTACACATATTCATCCATTTTCAGGGTCACAGGGGGGTGCTGGAGCCTATCCCAGCTGCACTCGGGCAGATGGCGGGGTGCAACCTGGACAAGTCGCCACCTTTTCGTAGGGCCAACAGATAGACGGACACTTACATTCACACACTAGGGCACACACATGTGTATACACAGGCATATACACATCAGAATCAGGATCAGAAATACTTTATTAATCCCAGAAGGGAAATTTAAATTTTCAGCACAATCCCATTCAAGATCAGACAAACATTACAGGGAGACAGAACAGGATCAAACATTACAGGGAGACAGAACAGGATCGCTGACGGGTCTGCCAACTTCCGGTGCCCCTTACAAAAAAGGTGAGAAACAGGTAAACACTGGGGGGTGAGGGGAAAAAAAAATCGGTCTAAGCCTGGTCTCCTGGAGAGGGGGTCCAGACTGAGGCCAAGGGAAAAAATAACTCATAGCCATAGCACACATCCCTCTTAAATGTGTGTAAGAAGGAAACATCAAAGAACACAAAGGACATCAAAGACATTAAAAGAGCAGAGCTGATGCAACCAGCCACTTCTACATACAGCTATGAATAAAAAGTAAAAGAAACATATACACTGTGGTAGCCTCTGCGGTGTTCCACGCCATCGTCTGCTGGGGTGGAGGGAGCATGGCCAGAGACAGGAGCAGACCCAACAAAGCAACCAAGAGAGCAGACTCCACTCTCGGCTGCCAACTAGCTCTCAGCCAGAGTCCAGTCTGCATGGATGAGCGAGGATACGTCCAGGGAGACTGAGGTGTCCGATACCTGCTCATTCAGCCAAGACACTGTGAAGCTTGTCCGTCCCGGCGCTCAGCGCTAGCTCCGCAGCCCTGTCTCTTCATCCGCATCTCCTCCAGTCTCTCCAAACGGACTCTGGTGTGGCAGAGACCCAGCAGCTGGTCTCCATGGCCAAAAGGATCCCGGGAGGCAGATCCAGAAGTCCACAAAAAAGCACCGCAGAAGTCACGAAAGTGCCACCCCTTGTCACACAGTCACAAAGGGTCTCGAAGCAAAATGCAAAATGCAAAAATATATATATATATATATATATATATATATATATATATATATATATATATATATATATATATATATATATATATATATATATATATATATATATATATATATATATATATATATATATATATAAATATAAATATATATATATATATAAATATATATATATATATAAATATATATATATATATGTATATTAGGGGTGTGGGAAAAAATCGATTCGAATTCGAATCACGATTCTCACCTTGTGCGATTCAGAATCGATTCTCATTTTTAAAAATCGATTTTTATTTTACTTTTATAATTTATTAAATTGTTTTTTGTTTTTTGTTTTTTTAATTAATCAATCCAACAAAACAATACACAGCAATACCATAACAATGCAATCCAATTCCAAAACCAAACCCGACCCAGTATCACTCAGAACTACAATAAACAGAGCAATTGAGAGGAGACACAAACACGACACAGAACAAACCAAAAGTAGTGAAACAAAAATTAATATTATCAACCATAGTATCAATATTAGTTACAATTTCAACATAGCAGCGATTAAAAATCCCTCATTCACATTATCATAAAACATTTTTAAAAAATAAAAAAAAAGAACAATACTGTCACAGTGGCTTACACTTGCATCACATCTCACAAGCTTGACAACACACTGTGTCCAATATTTTCACAAAGATAAATTAAGTCATATTTTTGGTTCATTTAATAGTTAAAACAAATTTACATTATTGCAATCAGTTGATAAAACATTGTCCTTTACAATTATAAAAGCTTTTGACAAAAATCTACTACTCTGCTTGCATGTCAGCAGACTGGGGTAGATCCTGCTGAAATCCTATGTATTGAATGAAGAGAGAATCCTTTTGAATCTTGGCAAAAATCTTAGCCACACGATTATCAAATGTAATAGGAAAATTAATTCATACTGACCCAACTGGCTTCATGGAAGGTCGACAATCTTCAGACAATACAAGGACATTGTTTAATGTTATTTACTATGCTAGAAGTATCCCTTAACCCAGTGTTTTTCAACCTTTTTTGAGCCAAGGCACATTTTTTGCGTTGAAAAAATCCGGTGGCACACCACCAGCAGAAATCATGAAAAAAACAACTCAGTTGACAGTAAAAGGTCGTTGTCGCAGTTGTTGGATATGAATTTAAACCATAACCAAGCATGCATCACTATAGCTCTTGTCTCAAATTAGGTGTACTGTCACCACCTGTCACATCACGCCATGACTGTGTGTAGTGTTTTAGTTCTTGTCTTGCGCTCCTATTTTGGTGGCCTTTTTCTCTTTCTTTGGTATTTTCCTGCAGCAGTTTCATGTCTTCCTTTGAGCGATATTACCCGCATCTACTTTGTTTTAGCAATCAAGAAGATTTCAGTTGTTTTTATCCTTCTTTGTGTGGACATTGTTATGTCATGTTCGGATGTACATTCGGATGCTGTCTTTGCTCCACAGTAAGTCTTTGCTGTTGTCCAGCATTCTGTTTTTGTTTACTTTGTAGCCAGTTTCGTTCTGCAAAGCCTTCCCTAACTTTCACTGCCTTTTCTTAGGGGCACTCACCTTTTGTTTATTTTTGGTTTAAGCATTAGACACCTTTTTACCTGCACGCTGCCTCCCGCTGTTTCCGACATCTACAAAGCAATTAGCTACCTGCTGCCACCTACTGATATGGAAGAGTATTACATGGTTATGCTGCCGAGCTCTTGACAGCACCGACACTCAACAACAACACATAATTTGCAGACTATAATTACTGGTTTGCAAAAAATATTTTTTGCAAAATATATTTCAAAACCAATAATCATATTTCAGAACCTTTTTCGTTAAAAAGAGGAGTAAAACAGAGATGTCCTGCATCTGGATTATTATTTAATTTGGTTATTAAAGTTAAGTTAAGTTAAAGTACCAATGATTGTCACACACACACTAGGTATGGTGAAATTTGACCTCTGCATTTGACCCATCCCCTTGATCACCCCCTGGGAGGTGAGGGGAGCAGTGGGCAGCAGCGGTGCCGCGCCCGGGAATCATATTGGTGATTTAACCCCCAATTCCAACCCTTGATGCTGAGTGCCAAGCAGGGAGGTAATGGGTCCCATTTTTATAGTCTTTGGTATTGAACCCTTAACTGCAAAAATAAGAAGTGAAAATAATATTCATGGCATAAAAATTGGCTCTCAGTATAATAAGCTATCGATGTATTGTGACGACATAATTCTCTACCTGTCACATGTTAACTCCTCTCTTCACTATATCAATAATGTCATCACTGAATATGGCTGTTTATCAGGGTATAAAGTCAATCGGGACAAATGTGACATATTACCACTTAATAAACACTGCAAGAAATCACAAGTTCAGAACTCCAAAATTAAATTGAAAGTGGCAGAAATCATATATCTAGGACTACACATTACACCAAACCTTTATGCAAGTAGAGATCTAAATATTAAACATTTAAAAAATAAGATAGAATCCAAAATGGAACGCTGGTCACGTCTCCAAATATCACTTTGGGGTCGGGTGAACATAGTATAAATGAGTATACTGCCAGCAGTTAATTATATACTGAAAATGATGCCTGTCCTAATTAATAAAAGTTGGTTTAAGAAAATACATACAATGATATCACATTTTATATGGTGTGGAAAGAAGGCCAGTTGTTCATACTTAAGGTTGTCTTGTACACAAGATAAAGGAGGACTACAATTACCAAACTTCTTACATTATTATATCTCCTTCGGTTGTGAACAAGCAAGCCACTTATTCCATTCTTCTGCAGATAAGGACTGGATTAACATAGAAAAAAATATGTTAATGAATTTGGACATTGATGTGGGGAGTTTACATTATATATTTTTTAAAAACCTAATGAATTGAGGCAGAGCCCACTAGAAGCCACCTTTTACATTCTAAAACTGTGTCAGAAAATACTAAGAATCAAGTCAATGACATCTGTAAATCAACCGCTTTGGTACAATCCTAATATCATAATTAATAACAATGTGGTTAAATGGACAACATGGAAAGACAGAGGTATTACTAAACCTCATCATATTATTAATAAAAACTCTTTTAAACCGTTCAATGATTTAGTTGATCAATATAATGTACCCAGAAATCTTTTTTAAATTGTATTTCTTTAAAACACGTTGTAAATGAATGCATATCCTCTGAAAGTATGTCTTTAAATCATGAACTGGAAGATGCACTTTTTAATCAAGATACATTTAAGAAATTAATTAAACTATTTTATGGAATAATAAATGAACACCACACTAGAAATGCAAATGATGCATGTGTTGGGAAATGGATGATGGACTTAAACATTTTAGATGAAAGAGACATATCATGGAATGATATTTGGAAAAATGCCAATAAGCCCTTTAGAAGCATTAAATATAAACTGACTCAATTTAAGATCTTGAATACATTGTATTTTACATCTTCTCAGCTGTTTAAAATTGGTGTAGTAGATAGCAAGTTATGTATGAAGTGTCGGGCAGCCGAGGCAACTCTTGTTCATTTATTGTGGGAATGTCAGAGAATAAAAGAGTTATGGTTGAAAACAACAAAAGAAGCAATCACAGTCCTTAATATAAATATCCCAATGACACTGCAAACTTGTATTCTTGGGGATCTCCATCCATTTAGTAACGTGTCATCAAAGAATAAAAATGCATTTCTTTCAATATGCATAATAACAAAAAGGGTAATATTTAAAAAATGGATATATGTTAATAGTCCAACTCATACTGACTGGTACACACAAGCTATGGAGATGATATCAGTAGAAAAAACTGCATTTAGTTTAGATAATAATGAGTCATATATTGGAATATGGGATCCATTATTTAAATTTGTTTTAACTATTAAATTAACCAAAATATGACTTACTATATCATTGTGGAAAATATTGGACACAATGTGTTTTCAAGTTGTGATGCAAGTGTAAGCCACTGTGACACTATCGTTCTTTTTTTTTTTTCTTTTTTTTTTTTTTTTATTAATGTCTGTAATGATAATATCAATGAGGGATTTTTAATCACTGCTATGTTGAAATTGTTACTAATATTGATACTGTTGTTGATAATATTCATTTTTGTCTCACTACTTTTAGATTGTTCCGTGTCATGTTTGTGTGTCCTCAATTGCTCGGTTTATTGCTATTCTGAATGTTGCTGGGTCGGGTTTGGTTTTGAAATTGTATTGCATTATTATGGTATTGTTTTGTTTTGTTTTGTTTTCATAACATTTTTTTTTTTTTAAAATCGTTTTTTAATCGAGAATCGTGTTGAATTGAAAAAAATAAAATCGATTTTGAATCGAATCGTGACCCCAAGAATCGATTTTGAATCGAATCGTGGGACACCCAAAGATTCACAGCCCTAATATATATATATATATATATATATATATATATATATATATATATATATATATATATATATATATATATATATATATATATATATATATATATATATATATATATATATATATATATATATATATATATATATATATATATATATATATATATAACACATGAAAACAAGAGGGAAACACAAAAGGATGACACAAGAGCACAGAGCTCCTGCCAACAGCAGCACCATCTTGGGGGAAAAAAATAAAAAGTATATATATATATATATGTATAATCGATCCTTTTCACGATCTGAACAGCTAGAAACATTAAATGCATAAGGCAGTGGTATCCAAAGTCCGGCCCGGGGGCCATTTGCGGACCGCAGGTAATTTTTTAACGGCCCCACGACACATTCTAAAAATACGATTAAATAAATAAAAAACATAAAAAGTTGTATAAAAAAGCAAACAGGTGACAAGAAAATGTTGCAATGTTTACTCCAATGACACAAAGCTAACATGCTGGCTGTTTCCTTTAAAAAATAATAATGAATCAAAATCAGTCATTATGAATTATTGATTATTGACCTATTCAAGGCTCCAACTACATCACATTAAATATTCCACTTTGAGATATTTTTTGGGGAAAATGTTGCATATTTTGTGTTTGCCATATAAACAACAAAGTTGTTTTTTTTTCCTAAAGAAGGGCCTAAAAAGAACAAACAAAAAACTTAAACAACAATACAAGTTATAATTGACGGTTGGATCTGAAGTTGATCTCAAGACGATTGTGTTTAAAGTAAACAGTAAAAAAAATGTATAATTTATTTTTTAACACTTTAATGAGTAGGACCCTTTTGGATCCCCAATAATTTTTTGTCATTGCTCAAAAAATAATAATACATTCAAATCAATGTTGTTATGAGCTTACATTTTTAAGGCTCCAATTATTATATAATCACAAATATTCCACTTTAAAATTTTATTGGGGGAAACTATTGCATATTTTGTGTTTTTTCCATAACAAAACAGGGTTTTCTTTGACAAAAAAGGCATACAACTTAAATCTTTAAAAACGTTATATTGACAGATAGACCTAATGTTGATTTAGAGATTTAAACCTTGAATAATAATAATACAAAATAACAGAGGTGGGACCAAGTCATTGCTTTGCAAGTCACAAGTAAGTCTCAAGTCGTTGCCCTCAAGTCTCGAGTCAAGTCCCGAGTCAAGACAGGCAAGTCCCGAGTCAAGTCCAAAGTCAAGACTGGAAAGTCTCAAGTCAAGTCCCAAGTCCTGCATTTTGAGTTTCGAGTCCTTTCAAGTCCTTTTAACCACAGACCAATATATTTACACATATTGTGTATGCTTTTAAAACGCTGTATTTATTTATTAAAACAAGTGCATTTGAAATTGCAGGAAAAAAATAGTGCTGACATTGCACTTCATAATAGCACTATTAACCAGTCATTTTAAACATTTAACTCATTCCTTTACAGAATAAACACATTTGAAAAAACAAGTGCAACTGTACTTATTTGTACAAAAGTGTTAACATTGTATTTCCATGGCATATTGTATTGTAACTAGTTCCACAGCAGTTTCTATCCTGTTCTTACCTTATCTCATTGATCTCATCTCATACTCAATGTGTGTTTATGTGTGCGTACACATGAAAAACATAACAAATACATGAACAAAACAATGAACAGAGTTGTACTTTTTAGATGTCAGTGCCCTATGCAATATGTACACATATTCTTAATATAGTATACATTTTAACTGACCTTTATTTGACTATGTTTGTCTTTTGGTAGGTGGCTAAAATACGCGGTGCTGCTGACCGCTGTCTAACGTTAAGTTACTGTGTGTGATACATTGACTAACGTAACGTTATTAATAGGTACCTCATGCAACCCTGCTTAAAACAAATCACTTGACAAAAAGTATGAATAAGGTAGCAAACTGCAGTGGACGCAACAGATTGCCGTGTTTGCAATGACGTTATAACCACAGACATCTTATAAGTAGACGCAGCATTGGCTGCTGTGATGCGAGAAATTCGTCTGCCATCTTGAAGTGGTGATGAGGAGCCGGCGAGCAGCCTAAACTAACAGTTGACAGGTAGGAAACAAAGATGCCGAGCTGGTGTTCAGCGTTTTTCTACTCAAATGAGCGGACTGTTGAAAATAGGAATCGGGGGATTACTTTTCACAAGTAAGATTTAACATTAACGTACTATTGGTTGTATTTTATGAAAATAATATTACCACACAGTTGAGAAGGAACAAAGATCTTCAATATTTGTATGTGAAAATCACAAAGACATCTTCTGGGGGAGGATGACCCCCTACAGGGGTTTGGTTTACAAACTTTCAGCCCCACCTAAAACTAAATTCACCAGCCGCCACTGATGATGATGCATTCTCATTTTAGGCAAAATATAAGACAATACTTTCTTAACAGTATAATTGTAACCAGGAATAAGTCTTCAAGTAACAATATTCAAATACTAACATTGCTGGGTAAAACAGAATTTGGTTTTATTCTGAATCCAATGAAACAGATTGGTGGTTTTAGCTGATATAAAGACTTTCAGGTGTTTATATACCGGTATGTCTATGTTTAAGTATTTGGCAGACGCTTTTATCCAAAGCGACATACATAAAAAATACATATATAACAATCACTGTAAACATGATAATTTAAGGGAAGAATGTAATACAAAATATCAATACAAAGTGTCAAGACAGAATAAACTCTCTGCTGCTGCAGCAACAGAGATACGGTCTATAAGATATATAGATATCTAATGTATTCATACATTGTTTATGTAGCATGTATATATAACCTAATCATATTGTTTCTTCAACTTAAAAATAGCTGACCGTTTTTTTCACCTTCTCTGGGATTATATTTCCAGTTTTGATCTCGGACGTCTGGTCACTTATAGCATATAAGAATATTCTATTAATGTTAAGCAAACTATGAATAATAAAACACGCCAAAACATGTGTCCGTTATCATAGCTACACGTATGACAAAAAAGCATGTGAAAATCAGTGGTATTCAGTGAGGTAAAATGAATTAAATGCGCTGACAGTTCATTGCTCCTGCCAAATGAATTGCACTGAGTGGAGCGGATCACCACTCCAAGATGGCGGCCCCGCGTAGGCAGTAGCCCTCGATGCTGCGTCTACTTATAAGATGTCTATGGTTATAACGTTAGCAGTGAGTTTACAGCCTCACTGATTTAACTACACAGCAAATAAAAGTCACGTTACTTAGCCAATAAACGTTATCTTACATTCAAAACTTACCCTTCTTTGTGCAACTTCAAATGTCGAACGAAGTTGGAAGTTGTTGCATCTCCGTCTGTAATATTCCACCTGCGTGATTTGCATACGGCAATTCGTTTTTTGTTGACCAAGTCGTAGTTTTTATACCCGAAGGAAAACCAATTTTGGCATAATTGTTTCTCACTGCTGCGTTGTTTGACAACTCTTCTTCATTGGTTGTCCTGCAATTTGATTGGATGAATGCTGTGTGATGAAAACAACGTATATCTAATCTGATTAGCTGTTGTACTGAGAGCACACACACTGACAGGAACAACACGCTGATAGACACAGACGAAGAAAATGAAAAATACGGAGCGCTCCCAAATAACTTTTTAAGCTTTGGGTTTTGGGGAAAGTAGCAAGTCATGTCAAGTCAAAAGGCTCAAGTCCAAGTGAAGTCACAAGTCATTGATGTTAAAGTCTAAGTCGAGTTGCAAGTCTCTTTACATTTTGTCAAGTCGAGTCTAAAGTCATCAAATTCATGACTCGAGTCCAAGTCATGTGACTCGAGTCCACACCTCTGTAAAATAATGACACATTTTAAATATTTTTTTCACCAAAATCCTTTGGGGTCCCTGGGATCAAGCCTGAGTGGAGGCCTAAATGTATATTTTATACATATATAGAAAATGGATGGATGGATTGTATTAGTTTTTAAAATAAAAAAATAACAAAATGGACCCCGCTTGCTTTGATTTTTCGGTGGAAAAAGTTTGGACACCCCTGGCATAAGGCATTTTATTTTTTACAAGAAAGGCTATAAGGAACCTAGTACCAGGTGAATAGAGCTAGTTTGACCTGGGCATGATATGAACTGGTCATGTCAGTGACATCTCTGCAAATGTGTACATACTCTATAAGAGTATCAATTATATACCAAATGGGTTCTGTATTACAAATAAAATTTAGCAATTTGTTTAAGGAACTGTACTCTTAGTGGTGTGTGTGGCCCTGAAAAGGGCCTTTATATTTGTTGAAATGATCAGATTTAACCTCCAAAGCCGTACAGAGTGCGCCCTTGTCTCTTAAGAGCATAAACAACATCCATTGCAGTCACCGTCTTCCTCTTAGCGTGTTCGGTGTAAGTGACAGCGTCACGGATGACATTCTCCAGAAACACTTTCAACACACCTCTGGTCTCCTCGTATATCAGGCCAGAGATACGCTTCACTCCGCCACGACGAGCAAGACGACGGATTGCGGGCTTGGTGATGCCCTGGATGTTATCACGGAGAACTTTGCGGTGACGCTTGGCGCCTCCTTTCCCCAGGCCTTTGCCTCCTTTGCCTCTTCCAGACATGTTTAGCGATGTGATGTGTAGCGATGATTTAAGCGGGAATGCTACTGGGCGGCCAGTTTACTACATAACTGCGGACCTAATAGAAGACTGCCACAGTGATCTGGGTTGGGCGGTCCTTGAGTGAGCAGCCCTCCCTCCCCCATGACGTAACTAGGAAGAATTACAGGCTGTTGCATTGTATACTGAATTTGACTCAAATAGTGCAGTTAGTAGTGGAGTTACCAAAAAAAAAGGTTTGCAAAACATATGATTATATCACATTAGATTACCATTAAAACGGTTTCAATTTCCTTTTCACTTTAATTGCTGGCTTTTGGGAGTTTCTACCTGATTGATTGAGACTTTTATTAGTAGATTGCACAGTACAGTACATATTCCGTACAATTGACCACTAAATGGTAACATCCGAATACGTTTTTTAACTTGTTTAAGTCGGGGTCCACGTTAATCAATTCATGATAGTTTTAATGCAAACCAAACATCCATCCATCCATTTTCTACCACTTGTCCCTTTCGGGGTCGCGGGGGGTGCTGGAGCCTATCTCAGCTGCAATTGATTCCTGGGTGCAGCCACCACTGCTGCTCACTGCTCTCCTCACCTCCCAGGGGGTGGTCAAGGGTGATGGGTCAAATGCAGAGAATAATTTTGCCACACCTCGTGTGTGTGTGTGCCAATCATTGGTACTTTAACTTTAAAAATAAGTAAAATCAAAATTAGAAACACATGTATGTACACATTCTCGTCGAACCACAATTGTGAAAATTGAATTAACACACTGAAAATAAATGACTTCTGTATCAATCTTTTATGAAATACCGACAAACATCGTGGAACAAAATCCTGGCTTGAACTGTTTTTGAGATGATTGACAAAATTATGCAATCGGCATCTACACAGCCAACGGTCAAGCTTAATTAAAAAAGACAAAACGTTAGAATTTTTCTTACTGCAATGATTGAGCAAAAATACTTTTTTTTTTTCAATATTTCTTCTTTTCTCCCACCACACAAAACAATTTTAAACTCAAACTGCAATGAATATCATGTTAAAGGAACACAAAACAAATCATGAAGAAGAAAAACGAATTAAAAACTCACAATTTCTGCACACTTTATGTATGCTTACACACACTTGTTAATTGTACATTATATCACATATATACATATGCATATATCATATATATATATATATATATATATATATATATATATATATATATATATATATATATATATATATATATATATATATATATATACATATACACACGTATACATATATACACACACATATATATACATATACACACGTATACATATATACACACACACATATATATATATATATATATATATATATACACACATGTATATATATACATATATATATATACACATGTATACATATAAACACACGTATACATATTTATATACACACGTATGCATATACATACACACACATATATACATACACACATATATACACATGTATATATATAAATATATATATATATATATATATATATATATATATATATATATATATATATATATATATATATATATATATATACACACACATGTATACATATATACACACGTATACATATTTATATACACACGTATGCATATACATACACACACGTATGCATATACATACACACACGTATGCATATACATACACACACGTATACATACATAAACACCAGGGACGTGCACATGATTATAGAGGGGCAGGGGCTCAAAGTCAGAAAAGGGCAGGAATTTTTTTTTTGGTCCTTTACACCAGTGGTTCTCAAATGGGGGTACGCGTACCCCTGGGGGAACTTGAAGGTATGCCAAGGGGTACGTGAGATTTTTTTTAAATGTCTGTCAAAAAGAACTGTGAAAAGAAATGCAACAATGCAATATTCAGTGTTGACAGCTAGATTTGTTGTGGACATGTGCCATAAATATTGATGTTAAAGATTTCTTTTTTTGTGAAGAAATGTATAGAATGAAGTTCATGAATCCAGATGGATCTCTATTACAATCCCCAAAAAGGGCACTTTAAGTTGATGATTACTTCTATGTGTAGAAATCTTTATTTATAATTGAATCACTTGTTTATTTTTCAACAAGTTTTTAGTTATTTTTATATCTTTTTTTCCAAATAGTTCAAGAAAGACCACAACAAATGAGCAATATTTTGCACTGTTATACAATTTAATAAATCAGAAACTGATGACATAGTGCTGTATTTTACTTCTTTATCTATTTTTTTTTCAACCAAAAATGCTTAGCTCTGATTAGGGGGTACTTGAATTAAAAAAAATGTTCACAGGGGGTACATCACTGAAAAAAGGTTGAGAACCACTGCTTTACACAATATGGAAATTAATGTAAAATTAAATTTGCTAATAGGAAGCTAACTACTTAGCTGTGTGCCCTTTGTAGTTAAAAGTGATTGCCATTTCTTTTGTGTCAACAAATTATGGTCATAATGAGTTAATTCACATTATCATAGGCTTGGAAGACATGAAAAGCAACAAAACACTGGTTTATTATTAGGCTATTTATTGTTAAAGATAAGCACTTTAATATTGAAGATTGAACAGTGCAACATGAACTTTGAAAAAAAATACAAAAATAAATACCCAAATGGAAAAAACTTTAATGTGAAAATCTGTCCATCTTCCCTTAACTTGATGAAAACACCATCAAGTTGTAACTTATGGTCTTTCCCACTTAATGCTCAGACTAAACAACTGAAATTCAATACAGGGCCAAAAATATTGACCAGGGGCCAGTAGAGGGCTGTATCCTTTCTTTTTTGGCATTGTGCTGCAGGCATAATCAACATGAATCAAGTTTAAATACAGATGGCAATATTCCTAACAGATAACCTACATCTTATATCCCCAGAATGCTGAAATTATTATTATTATAAATAATAATAATAATAATTATTATTATTATTATCATTATCATGTTTATTCTTCTTATTATTGTTATTATTATCATTATTATCAGTATTATTATTTTGTTAACTCACACAGTAATAGCAAAGTCACAATAAACTTTATATCTAAAACTCTACTGTGAGAAAAATGTGATCTGCCGTAAACAGTGCATTTTATTTTGAAAATTAACTCTGTGTTTTATTTTGTATTTTGTTCACTACTTCCTGTCCCGCACGGTCCGCTCTGCTGTGCGGACTTGATGTGCCGTGCTCAATTGATGCGCCGTGCTCCGACGTCCGGCAAAAACAGAAGCTGACACATTGAATAATAGAATAATACAGCGTTTTTCTGAAATATTACCCATATTAGATGCTGAATAAGTGGACGGCGACTAGACCATAACTCACAGGTTCAAGTTGCTCCACTGTCACGTCTCAGGGGCGCAGTAACTTGGCTCTCTCTCCTCTCACTTACTCACTCACTCACCCGGTATTACAAGAAAACGTGGAGTTTTTGTACCGCTGTTTTTTTTTTTACATCTCTGAAAGGAATTTATTAATGTTGTTTAAAGGAAAAAAAAAAAAAACACACACACACAGGCAGAGGGCACTTTTTATGATGAGGCAAAAAAGGGCAGGGGCTCGAGCACCCATAGGGCCCTATATGTGCACGTGCCTGATAAACACACATATATACATACACACATATATACACACGTATACATATACATACACACACACACACATATACATACATAAACACACATATACATACACACACACACACACATATACATACATAAACACACATATATATACATAAACACACACATATATATATATATATATATATATATATATATATATATATATATATATATATATATACATACATATATATATATATATATATATATATATATATATATATATATATATATATATATATATATACATATATATACACACACGTATACATATATATACACACGTATACATATATATACACACACGTATACATATATATACACACGTATACATATACATACACACGTATACATATATACACGTATACATATATATACACATATACATATATATATATATACACACGTATACATATACATACACACACGTATACATACATATATACACGCGTATACATATACATACACACATATACATACATAAACACACATATATACATACACACATATACATATATATATATAGATGCACACATACGCACATATACATACACACACACACACATACACACATATGCATACACACACACACATATACATTCACACATCTACCTATCTATATAGAAATATATAAAAAAAATTAGTTTAAGGAAGCATAGCATTTTGATCGACTTGTATTTTTTTTTTTAAATATTTAATCATTTATATTTTAAAATTTGTATTTTTGTTTATTTTAGATTCACTTTTCCAGGTTGTTGTCCTGAAGTAGTTTAATTGTGTTTCATTTCATTTGTATATATGCCCATTTGTATGGTTATAATGCTCCTGTCATACAATTTTTTGTAGAGATGTCCATGTCAAAGCACGATATGGCACCCCCTCACAGGATGGCTCAACGCGAAATATGACACTAATTTCATACACTTAGCAGTGCATTTATGTAACTGTCTTATGTCTATTCCGTGTATTAAAAATGCTGCGTCATATGCCCGGGTTTTTATAGCACCCCTTGGAGATTCATGATTAGTTTAAGTCAATATTGCTAAATCCTTGCTACAACGGGTCAGAATCTACTATGTAGGTTTCTGGTTGGATCTAGGAAAACTCTTTTTAGAGGAGTGGGTGGCTCTTAAAAGAGCCGTTGTGTTACTGGTGTAGTAGTGGACTACTTCTTGGCGGCTTTCTCGGTCTTCTTGGGCAGAAGGACGGCCTGGATGTTGGGCAAGACACCGCCCTGGGCAATGGTCACCCCTCCGAGGAGTTTGTTGAGCTCCTCATCGTTGCGGACGGCCAGCTGCAAGTGACGTGGGATGATCCTAGTCTTCTTGTTGTCCCGGGCAGCGTTCCCTGCCAGTTCCAGGATTTCGGCGGTCAGATATTCTAGCACTGCAGCCAGGTAGACGGGAGCACCAGCACCGATACGCTCGCCGTAATTACCCTTACGCAGCAGCCTGTGGACACGACCTACCGGGAACTGGAGCCCAGCCCTGGATGAACGTGTCTTGGCCTTTGCTCTAGCCTTGCCACCGGTTTTTCCACGTCCGGACATGATGATTTATTTTTCGTCGAGTATTGGGTTTGAGTTGTTGAATCACTCTGACAACCAAGCCTAGGCGCATACCTTTTATCCACGCATCTGCTGCTCAGTGATTGGCTAGTTCAAGCTGAAACAGCGTTGACCAATCAGCAAATTGCTCCTCCTGCCATATAAACGTCATCATACTACAAGTAGTTTGGAAATCATTGCAAGCTTATTAATCCACAGCATTTAATGAAGTAAAAAATATGTGCACGTCGAATGCTAAAAACTAGAAATGTACTTCATGACTAAAAACAATATGCTTTTTCTTGTTTTATAGTTATTCAATATAATCGACGTGTGCCTCTCCGTATCATAAAGAGAAACAATTTAGTAGAGATTTTTGTGTTGTGGACTGAGAGGACCAGTCAAAAGAAAATACATATCTACCTTTAACTGTTATTCCAATTTTAGTTGAATATAACCTCTGATCATTTTACATTAGGACTCTTAGTGTATCAACTAACATCTGCCATCAAAGTCAAATTTGAATAACTATATGTAACTATTGATTTGTTTTGCAAAAATAAAGGAAATGGTTACAGTAGGGAATGAAGCAGGAAATGTTTTGCCGATATGGTTACATAATTTTGTTGCACAGCACACTTCCAACCGACATTATCAAAACAACCATCTTGCTTTAACAGTGATAGTACTATTTTGAATGTTCACATACAGTGGGGCAAAAAAGTATTTAGTCAGCCACCCATTGATTGTCAATGGGTGGCTGACTAAATACTTTTTTGCCCCACTGTATATACATATACACTGTTGGGATATAATTAAGATAATGAAGGATGAAGTGATTAACAAATGTTTAATATATATATATATATGCTTAGAATAGGCCGTGTATATATATATATATATATATATATATATATATATATATATATATATATATATATATATATATATATATATATATATATATATATATATGTATGTATATATATATATGTATATATATATATGTATATATATATATGTATATATATATGTATGTATATATATATATGTATATATATATACATATATGTATATATATATATATATATATACATGTATATATATATATACATGTATATATATATACATATATACATATATATATATATGTATGTATATATATATATATATGTATATATATATAATGTATATATATATATATATATATATATATATATATATATATATATATATATATATATATATATATATATATATATATATATATATATATATATATATATATGTCGCCGACACCAGCCTGAAATGTACATGGTATCTGAATGGAGAGAAAATTAGTGGTATCGCACATCACTACTACCAAGTAAACATTGAATATATGCTTGTTGTTGTAGTCCATTAATCTATGACATTTGAACTAGTGATGTTCAGATCAATACTGAAATATCGATACCGCCAATACCAGACATTTTTTATATTATCGATATCAAATCAGATGGCAGCAGGGTGGAACAAGGGTTAGGGCATGTGCCTCACAATACGAAGGTCCTGGGTTTGATCATGGGCTTGGTATGTTTATGTGTGGAGTTTGCATGTTCTCCCCGTGACTGCGTTGGTTCCCTCCGGGTACCCCGGATTCCTCCCTGTTATGAGGTGGCGACTTGCCGAAAGGGACAAGCGGTAGAAAATGGATGGATGGAAATCAAAACATTTGATATTGCTGATAATATACATTATCTCAAATAAAGTAACAAGAGCATCGTAACTAAACTTGTGAATGAGGCAGTGTGTTGATGCTGGATGATTTTGTTGTGTTGTGTTTTCATGTTAACATGTTCATGTAACTGATTTGTGAATTAGTCTGTATGCAAATAGTAGTTTCTAATACACTGTAATACTTTTAAACTCATTTCCGTTATGCTTCTCTGCACCATTTTCAGACTTAGTCCTGCTTTTTTCTGTTGCATTAGCTTGACTTTTATTCATGCCACTATCTCAACACACTTCAGTTTCGATTATATAACCTTATGTTTATGCCACTAGCCATGTTATTTTAAGATATTTTATTGTGTATATTATTGCCACTTCCAAGCATGAACTTTAATAGGCATCGGATAGAACAGTGGTACCGCTCATTGTTAACCTCAATGGGCTATGAGTAGGTTTTGATTAACAACGCCAACTACTGGCCAATTCACTTATTGATTTTAGGTCAAGCATCCACAGGTTCTTTTACCATAATCCCTTTGTGTTGGAGTTTATTCGTTGTAAGAAGGGTATTTCACGCGAGGAACTTGGAACCGCTCGTATAGTTGAAAGTGTGGTGGCTCTGAAAAGAGCCGTTGAGGTGGGGAAAGAGGTTATTTATGCTCTCTCGCCGCGAATGCGTCGGGCCAGCTGGATGTCTTTGGGCATGATGGTAACTCTCTTAGCGTGGATGGCGCACAGGTTGGTGTCTTCGAAAAGCCCCACCAGGTAAGCCTCGCTGGACTCCTGCAGCGCCATGATGGCCGAGCTCTGGAAGCGCAGGTCAGTCTTGAAGTCTTGTGCGATTTCCCTCACCAGGCGCTGGAAGGGCAGCTTGCGGATAAGCAGCTCGGTGGACTTCTGGTAGCGACGGATCTCTCGGAGAGCCACGGTACCGGGCCTGTAACGGTGAGGTTTCTTCACACCGCCGGTGGCTGGAGCACTTTTACGGGCAGCCTTCGTGGCCAGCTGCTTCCGTGGAGCTTTGCCGCCAGTGGACTTACGCGCTGTTTGCTTTGTTCTTGCCATTGTGTGTTACACTGAAGTAATGTGAGAAAAGAGTGAGCGAGCGGCCCTTTTTATATCAGGCTTGAGAGCGCTGATTGGTCCATTTGAGTATCACGTGAGCTAGAGCTAACCAATTATTGGAGGAAAAGACAGACTTGAGCCAATCATCAGCGACAATTCTACAGCGACCTCTAACGTTGGGGCGTTGTATGTGCAGTTTCAATACAACATGCCTTAATATGTCTATATAAAACTATTGAATGTTCCAATCAGTGATGGGCAAGATATCTAGAAAATATAGTAAACTAGGCTTGTAATTACACTCGATTAAATTAAGCTCAGCTACAAGGGAAGATATCCCCAGAGAATTGTAGCAATCTACATGACAGTTTACACAGCTGAAGTAGCTTGACATCAACACTATATATATATATATATATATATATATATATATATATATATATATATATATATATATATATATATATATATATATATATATATATATATATATATATATATATTATTTTTTTTTTTTTTTTCTTGCCAAATTTTCAGCCATACGCCTCAGAGAGATGAGAATTTGGGAGCTTGTTTTATGCACATGCAAATCAGTGTCATCCAGCTAGCAAACTGACTTAAAATTAGTCAGTCAAAGAAAATGTAGCTGCATATGGATTCACATATTATTATTTTTTCTTATTATTTTCACATTTGTGGTTAAATGTTCTGACATGTAAAGCAGTGGTTCTTAATCATTTTTTCCCCCACAAAGTATCACCTCAGAAAATACTTGACTCTCCATGTACCACCATAATGACCAACATCAAAATACAGTAGCGTAGTTTTTTTATAAAAAATTTTGGCCTCTGCAACATTAGACACAATTTGATCAGTAACACTGTGTTTGAATATTTAACAGATTATTTGGCGTACCACTAAATGTAGCCTAAACAAAATAATATAGTCAATATTTCAGAATATATCCCAACAATAATTATTAGTGTAAATTTACATTATTTAGTTTCACACAATATCTTATAACTGCTACAAATGATTGATTTCTTGATTTAAAAAAAAAGTCGAATCTTTGGGACGGTTATTTGGGAAGAACGATGAGGGGGTGATTTGTCCAGGGTGTACCCCGCCTACCACCCGAATGCAGCTGAAATAGGCTCCAGCACCCCCCGCGACCCCAAAAGGGACAAGCGGTAGAAAATGGATGGATGGATTGGTCCCCGGGACTCAGTTTGCTTCAAAAGACCATCAACCCCATATCTACACATTACTAGTGATGTGTGGATCAATACTGTAATGTCAATACTAGATCTTTATGCTCAAATATCAATACTTGTGATACTTTAGCTCAGGGGTGTCCAAACTTTTTAAACCAAGTCAAACTGATAATTTTTATGAAAAAAAAAAATGCTAAAAAAATGTCAGCTTTTGTATTATACTTGACTAAGTATAATATCAATACATATTAGAACGTTTCAGTTTTTTCCTCATACTATACAATTGTTTTATACTTGTTTTCTTTTTTTACTGTCCCATGTGAGAAAGAATGATAACACTATTGTGTAACTGCATAACCTTGTGTGTCAGAACTTCTGCCTGTATGAAAATATTAATGTTCACTTACATCAGGGGTCCCCAAACTTTTTGACTCGGGGCCCGCATTGGGTTAAAAAAAATGTGGCCGGGGGCCGGGCTGTGTGTACGTGTATATATATATATATATATATATATATATATATATATATATATATATATATATATATATATATATATATATATATATATATATATATATATATATATTCCTCACGCACTAATTGTCTAAAAGAGTGCACACTTGCCGCTTGCTCGTCCGACACTGCGGCGCGATCGTGATGTCACATTATCGATGGGAAAATGCGTTTTTTGACAATATGATTTGCCAGAGCGGCTAGGAGACCCCGAGAGTAACAAACGGTAGAAAATAGATTAAAAAGGACACATTTTAAAAAAAAACTAAAAAAACCTTGAGACTTCCCGCGGGCCGGATTTTGGAAGCTGGCGGGCCGTAGTTTGGGTACCACTGACTTACGTAGTTAACAGCGTTTATGGTTGTCGTCATTGTAACTTAATTCAGACATTTTTACCATATTATTTTTAAATGAACTAAACTTTTTATCTTGAGTATTTTATTTTTATTCAAGACCTAATATTTTTAGATCAGGGGTGTTTAAACTTTTCCCCACAAGGGCCACATACTGAACCATCAAATGTGGAAGGAAATGTTTGATTTTTATTTAAAAACAAAAAAAATGCTTGAAACTGATTTTTTTTTTTTAGATTGAAAGACAAACTACTTATTAAAGTGAATTTTTTAAATAATTAGTTAAAAAATTCCAGATTTCCTCTTTATATGATTAGTGATTGGGGCGGTATAGCTCGGTAGGTTCCAGGTTCGATCCCCGCTTCTGCCATCCTAGTTAGTGTTGTGTCGTTCGCGAACGATTCGTTCGAAAGAACGAATCTTTTGAGTGAACGTACTGAACCGAATCACTTCATGAACTGATTCGTTCCTTTCTCAGTTCAGTTGAGCTCCGCTGCGACCATGCCGGTATGAGTGGAACTGGCGCATTCTGTGACTCACTGAACCCTCGACGTCGGCGAACGACGCAGCCAATGAGAGGGCGGGGGGAGGGACTGAGCGAACGATTCGTTCACCGCGGATTAACGACATGAATCACTCAGTGAACGACAACGCTCTCGCTCTCTGCTCTGCTCGCCCCAATGCCGCGAGTGATTCTCCCCCCGTCGCGGGGATATGTTTCATGCCATTGGCATCCGTTCTCCATTCATTCTCCAAGCTAACGGCTAATGTTGACTCAAGCCACATGAAAACAAACACACGTCCCCATTATCTCAACACATAAAGTTAAAGAAAATCCGTGCAGGCTGAGCAGCAGCGACGCAAGGGGGAGGGGCGGAGGGTAACGTGTAGGGCAGGCTGTTTTGAGAAGATTTAAAATAAAAATAATAACTAATGTATGTACACATACATAGGCTATTATTTACACAGTTATTGTAACAAAAATACATTTCTCCTTGGGGATCAATTCTGATTAATATTATTATTATTATTATTATTATCCATTCTACTGCAACTGTTGTTGTTGTTTAGTAGCAATCATCATCATTATAATAATGCTGATTTGCAATTAAACTCTACTGCTGCTGCAGAAGTGATTCGGTACACATACTGAACTGGCCACAGTTTGGCGTTGTCAGTCACTGATTCTAGTGATCCGTACTGTCAAAAGAACTGCAGAAGAGATTCGGTACACGTACTGAACTGGCCACCGTGTGGCGTTGTCAGTCACTGATTCTATTGATCCGTACAGTCAAAAGAACTGCAGAAGAGATTCGGTACACGTACTGAACTGGCCACAGTGTGGCGTTGTCAGTCACTGATTCTAGTGATCCGTACAGTCAAAAGAACTGCAGAAGAGATTCGGTACACGTACTGAACTGGCCACCGTGTGGCGTTGTCAGTCACTGAAAATCCGTGATTTTCCCTCAGGGAGTCCTTTGTACAGGTACAAAGGAACCTATTGAAATTGTAAGGTTGATTATTATTCCACAGCTTTGCGCACTATTTTGCCCCCCTTAAAGGGAAACTTCGGTTTTTTTTCAACCTGGGCCCTGTTTTCATAATTTTTTCTGTATATGTGAGTGCTGGATAAAACATTTTTTGAGGTCGCGCCAGTATTGAGCAGGGCAGGCAGCCTCCAGCCCAGCTAACGCTCGTACACAGGGCAACTGGCTCTCGTCAAAATTCGGCCTATAAACATGCATTTTTTTCACACTGACAGGCTCAGATAGTTACAATGAGTGTCCGACAACATACTAGAAAGGAGAAATTAACGTATGTCTCTACCTTTAGCTGGAGATCGCTGTTTGTTGTGAGCTGTGTCCAAATCTCACCACGCTACAAATCTCGTTCCGAAATCTCGCGATAACTCGCGACAAAACACCGGTGGAAAAACAGTTACCTGACTGAGGTGAAGAGAGATGACTCCAGCTAAAGGTAGAGACATACGTTAATTTCTCCTTTCTAGTATGTTGTCGGACACTCATTGTAACTATCTGAGCCTGTCAGTGTGAAAAAAATGCATGTTTATAGGCCGAATTTTGACGAGAGCCAGTTGCCCTGTGTACGAGCGTTAGCTGGGCTGGAGGCTGCCTGCCCTGCTCAATACTGGCGCGACCTCAAAAAATTTTTTATCCAGCACTCACATATACAGAAAAAATTATGAAAACAGGGCCCAGGTTGAAAAAAACCGAAGTTTCCCTTTAACATGCTTCAAAACTCACCAAATTTTATACACACATAGAAAAACTGGGACAGCACACTTTAGTAAAAAAAACCAAACCCCAAAAATCAAAATTGCGCTCTAGCGCCCCCTAGGAAAAAAACAAAAACAAACTGCCTGTAACTCCCACTAGGAAGGTTGTAGAGACATGAAACGAAAACCTGTATGTAGGTCTCACTTAGACCTACAATTCCTAATTTCCCATCCTCGGGCAAAAACCAACAGGAAGTTGGCAATTTCCCCTTCAACACAAAAAATGACTAAAAACACTCGTTTTTGCCTCTTTGAGCTGTAATTTGACCCCCTTAAAATACTTCAAAACTCACCAAAATTTTTACACACATTGGGTCTGGTAGAAATTGCGATCTAAAAAAAAAACTGAATCCCAAAACTCAAAATCGCGCTTTTGCGCAATTTTTGAATAAAACAGAGACAAAACTGCTCCTCAGAGGAAAACACAGACAAAACTGCTTGTAACTTCCGGTAGGAACGTTTTAGAGACATGAAACAAAAACCTCTACGTAGGTCTTACTTAGACCTACATTTCCTAGATTGAAATTTTTCAGCAAAAATCAACAGGAAGTTTGATATCCCCACTTCAAAACAATTTTTTTTTAAAAAGCGGTCACCAAACATCAAACATTATCTCCTCTGAGCGCGTTTGTCGTTTTGGCTTCAAACTACTACAGGAGAGAGATTGAACCCTTCTGATTAAAAGTTGGCGAAAGCGTTTTAATAAGTGCTACGGTTTTGATTTTACGAGACTTCAAAGAAAAGAACCACTGTGCCGCAGCACCTAGGAAAAAAACAGACACAACTTCCTCTAACTCCCAGTACGAATATCGTAGAGACACGAACAAAAACCTCTATGTAGGTCTCACTCAGGACTACCACTGGACAAAAGTATTGGGACACCTAGGACTAGCACCTGCCAATATGCGGACCCGACCAACGCTGCTTGCAGCTTTAATTATTATTATTATTATTATTATCCCTTCTACTGCAACTGTTGTTGTTGTTAGATTAACGCGAGTCCCTACGCAGTGCGCGAATGTCTGCACTGTACTGTCTGTACTACAGATTTTCCTTTTGTTAACTACCTGATTGTACGTCATAATTAATATCATTGACACATACACATCATGAACGTGTATTTGTTGATATAAGTTACATATCCCAATATCTGCTTTATCTTTGAAACTTTCTCTTTTGACATAGTGGGTGGCTCTTAAAAGAGCCGTTGATTATGTAAATTGTGAGTGCAATTTACTTGGAGCTGGTGTACTTGGTGACAGCCTTGGTGCCCTCAGACACAGCGTGCTTAGCCAGCTCGCCGGGCAGCAGGAGACGCACGGCGGTCTGGATCTCCCTGGAAGAGATGGTGGATCTCTTGTTGTAGTGAGCCAGACGAGAAGCCTCAGTAGCGATGCGCTCGAAGATGTCGTTGACGAAGGAGTTCATAATGCTCATGGCCTTGGACGAGATGCCGGTGTCAGGGTGGACCTGCTTCAGCACCTTGTACACGTAGATGGCATAGCTCTCCTTCCTGGCCTTTCTCCTCTTTCCTTTGCCCTTGCCGGCAGCCTTGGTGACGGCTTTCTTGGAGCCCTTCTTGGGCGCAGCCTTGGCTTGTGGTTCAGGCATTGTGATTGGAGATCGACAAGAGAATGATCCGGAAAGATGCCTGTTGTGTTCTTGTAGTAGCGTCATGCAAATTGGACTGTGACAATGCCGTTTGCTGATTGGCTGACATGGTTTTGCTCAGGGAGGCGGTTTTAAAAATGCGCGGTAGTGCAACAGTAATAGTCACGTGATACCCGTTGAAAAGAAACGTGTGGCTGTTTTGATGCTACATTGTGAATGGCAATCAATTTATTCATCCAGGTCATTGTAATCTTCTTGACTTAGATTGGTCAGATCTAGTCTAGTCTAGATGCACAAGGAAATGAATGAAAGAGCCATAAATGCCATCCCTAGTTTTTGTTACACACATACACTTTATCGTTTGAGATTTATTTCTGAATTTTTAAAAAACTCTTCTGCTAGAAAGGTTTTTTTAGGTGAAGGTCAATTCAAAATAATGTTACTGTCAAAGCATGGGGATATGGCACCGCTGTATGTATATTTTTTTTTTACAATGAAAACCAAACAAATTATAGCCAATATTTCAGAAAGATTCCTACCTATAAATAAGTGTGTAATTTTTTTAATGATTTAATTTTACATTGTGTCTTATAACTACTACCAATGATTATTCCCTTGATTAAAAAAAAAAAACACAAAGGCAAGACAGTCTTTTGATCATCCATCTATAGCAAACCTGGGCATTCTGCGGCCCGCGGGCCACATCCGGCCCCTTGTGCGTCCCTGTCCGGCCCGCTTGAGGCCAATCATAAATGACAAAATACATTTAAAAAAGTATCTATGTCGAGTGTGCAATACAGCGGTGCTGCTTTTGTTTTGAAAAGCGTTATTTGTATTACTTCCGTGTGGACGTATGCGCGTGTGTGAGTGAATGTGAACAGCGGCAATCACATATTACAAAATAAAGTTTAAAAAACATCTATGTCGTGCGTGCAATACAACTGTGCTGCTTTTATTTTTAAAAGTGTTATTTATGGGCGTATGTCCGTGTGTAACCTGTAAGCGAAGGTGCACAGCGACAAGTGATGAGACGCTGAAAAGAGAAAAGTTGATGACGAATGCCGTGTTTCCAACAAGACATGGACTCTCAAGTATTTCTTTACAGAAATTAAAGGTAAAGCCGTGTGCTTAATTTGTGGTACACCGGTTGCTGTGTTTAAAGAATATAATTTGAAACGCCACTACACGACGAAGCACGAGGAAAAATACCGGAATCTGTCTGATGAATCGCGGGCAAGAGAGGCTGATGCGTTGATGGTAAAACTGCAAACCCAACAAGGACTTTTTGCCATATTTCACACCCCCAGAGATGCAGCAGTCAGGACAAGTTTCGTCATTTCTCACAAAATCGCCAGAAAAAGTAAGGCGTTTTTTGACGGAGAGTTTATTGGACTCTGTTGCGCTGATAATGCCCGGAGACTTTGGATGAGAGCTGTAATGTACGTGACACCGCCCAGCTGCTCACCTTCTTACGTGGGATAACTACAGACTTTCACACCCCAAAGGAGCTGGCAGCCATGCAGTCAATTAAAGAGACAACCACAGGTAATGACTTGTTCACATAGGTAAATGCGTGTTTGGACATGTTAGGACTGAAATGGGACAAGCTGGCAGGTGTGACAATCCAATCCAATCCACTTTATTTATATAGCACATTTAAACAACAAAATGCTTCCAAAGTGCTGCTCAACAATATTAAGAACAATATTCAAATATTATCCGTAGCTCCACCAACAATGACTGAATAAAAACAAAAAATAATTACATATACAACCAATATAAAAACAATATAAAATAAATATGATTAAAAACGATTTTTAACAGATGGTTGTCCAAATCTGACTGGGAAAAATGTTGGATAATGCAGGATAAAGTCACAGAAATTAACCCTGTTCAGAAATTGACATTTTTGCATTGTATTATACATCAGGAAGTGTTGTGTAAGACAGTGTTAAAAAATAAAACCATCAAAAGCAATCTGCTTTTGTGTAAAGTTAAGTTAGGTTAAATGAAATTATTATTATTTATCTTATGGTATATCAAAAATAATATTGAGCAAAATTTAATTGAAATATTGTCAGTGTGGCCCTCCACCAGTGCTCGGGTTGCTTATGCGGCCCCCGGTAAAAATTAATTGCCCACCCCGGATCTATAGACATCACAGTCAACAATGTGATGTCTGTGAACGAGTCAAGTCTTTTGAACGGCTCTTTTAAATGAATGATGAGAAGTTGAGAACTGATTTGCAGTTAGTAGATATAACCCAGGCATGTTTGGATGCCCAACGGCTTATCTGTCCCACAATGGCGATATAGCGATCTCATTCAGTTTGCTAATTGTGTGTTAATATTATTAGTTGCATGAAGAGCCAACAGGCAGAGAGAGACAAGCGTGTTGGGCAACAACTACAACTGTTGCTGTGGATATATTAACTGAATAGAGACTGCGGTTCATCAAGACAAAGTTACATTTATCTTTGTCATAATAGTAGAATCAATACAGTTACGGTTAAAGTTGTGCCAGTAAATGCCAGTACTTGTTACATTACGAGCAAGTCCCTTCGCACGCACCTTGTGACGGTTGACTGACCGCAAGACTTGTGCAATCCCAATCGAACAATGTTCTACGCATGCGCTCTAGCTGAGTGAATTAAGTGGTGTGTGTGTGGGGGGGGGGAGCAAGCATCAGCATGCAGTAACCTTGTGCAAGCTTCAGCACATTTTTTATGTGGAACGAATTGATTCCCTTTGTGAGTGACACACAGGAATCAGTCAGTATAACGAACCACGTTCACCATTTCTAATATACAGGTTATTTTGAATGTGTATTTCATTAGATATACAATTAATTTGATAACTGCTTTGGGCAACAATAGTCCTTATGGGATCAGATGATTCAGATAGTTAGCACAGATCCAATAATTTGGTCAAAAAATCCATATTGTTGGTTCATGGCAGCATAGTGACCTTACAGGGAGTAGAAAAGTTGAAAGCATAGCCAGAAACGTGAACCTTCAGTAAAAGTGGGTGGCTCTTAAAAGAGCCGTTAGGTGTGTAAATCAAGAGATCGATTTACTTGGAGCTGGTGTACTTTGTGACAGCCTTGGTGCCCTCAGACACAGCATGTTTAGCCAGCTCGCCGGGCAGCAGGAGACGCACGGCGGTCTGGATCTCCCTGGAAGAGATGGTGGATCTCTTGTTGTAGTGAGCCAGACGAGAAGCCTCAGTAGCGATGCGCTCGAAGATGTCGTTGACGAAGGAGTTCATGATGCTCATAGCCTTGGACGAGATGCCGGTGTCAGGGTGGACCTGCTTCAGCACCTTGTACACGTAGATGGCATAGCTCTCCTTCCTGGCCTTTCTCCTCTTTCCTTTGCCCTTGCCGGCAGCCTTGGTGACGGCTTTCTTGGAGCCCTTCTTGGGCGCAGCCTTGGCTTGTGGTTCAGGCATTGTATTTGAGATTTTGACAAGCGAATGACCCCGGAAGATGCCTGTTGTGTTCTTGTAGTAGCGTCATGCAAATTTGACTGTGACAATGCCGTTTGCTGATTGGCTGACGTGGTTTGCACTGGGAGGCGGTTTTAAAAATGCGCGGTAGTGCAACAGTAATAGTCACGTGATACCCGTTGAAAAGAAACGTGTGGCTGTTTTGATGCTATGTGAATGGCAAGCAATTTATTCATCCCGGTCATTGTAATCTTATAGACTTAGATTGGTCAGATCTAGTTTAGTCTAGATGCACAAGGAAATGAATTAGGATCAAGGAAAACAGAGTGCACTCTAGTTTTTAAACCAGATCTGACCAATGCTAAGTCTGTGAGCACGAACTGATGAAGCTTATTCGGATGAGAGGCGAAACGTCTTCTAAGACAAACCAAACAGTCCAGTTGCGACCGATTAAATGCCCTGAGATAAGCAATTAAATAGCTTTATAATGCAGATACATCAGTGCATAGATGTTTATGCACTGATGTACATAAAGACAAAGACTAGTGTTGTCCCGAAACCAATATTGTGGTACCGGAACCAAAATTATTTTAAAACTTTTCGGTAAACATATGTTTCTTATTGCAAGCTCGTCCTTAAATAGAATAGTGAACATACTAGACAACTTGTCTTTTAGTAGTAAGTAAACAAACAAAGGCTCCTAATTTAGCTGCTGACGTATGCAGTAACATATTGTGTCATTTATCATTCTATTATTATTATATATATTATTATTATCTCAACATTATTAAGGACAACTTGGTAGAAAATAAATTATTAATCTACTTGTTCATTTAATAGAATATAATAGAAAGTACTTTATTGATCCCTGGGGGAAATTCAGCACCACAGTTTGCTCAAAGTAGACACGAATGATAATAAATAATATAATATATATAATACAATATTACTAATATATTCATTTACTGTTATTGATATCTGCGTATTTTCTCTTTTAACATGTTCTATCTAAACTTCTGTTAAAATGTAACAATCATTTAATCTTTTGTTGTTTGATACTTTACATTAGTTTAGGATGATACCACAAATTTGGCTATCAATCTGATACCAAGTCGTTACAGGATCATACATTGGTCATATTCAAAGTCCTCATGTGTCCAGGGACATTTTTCCTGAGTTTATAAACATATATATATTTTTTTTAAATGAAAGATGTGATGGCAAAAAATATTAACGTAATCATAGCAGTATCGACTAGATATGCTACTGTACTTGGTATCCTTACAGTGGATGTCAGGTGTAGATCCACCAATGGCGTTTGTTTACATTTTGACGCTGGTGAGCTACGGTGTGTAGAAAAGCATGTTTAGCTATTCCTTGTCTTGCAGGGATGATACTTGTAAGAAACTTACTTTATTTGTCGCCATGGAGGCGAGGATTAGTGATTTAGAAGTAGCTAAAACACTGCCGACTGGGGCTGGACTTTAGCCACTAGCTAGCTAGCTAGCCATGTTTTAAAGCACCTCTTACTGAGGGCATTTCAGTGTTATAACTTCACCTTTATCTATAGTTTTTAAGCCAAAATGCATCCGTTCACCCTTTTCTGTCTACACACTGCTTGTTAGTACTCCGTGATTGTGCGCTGCCGAACATGCTCGCCTGCTCATAAACCAGCAATGACAACGTGACGACGATGCGTTCAGGTTTCCTTCCACCTCCCAAGACATGCACCTGGGGATAGACTGATTAGCAACACTAAATTAACCCGAGTGTGTGAATGTTGTCTATGTGTTGGCCCTGCGATAAGTTGGCGACTTGTCCAGGTTGTGCCGCTGAAATAGACTCAAGCCACCCCCCGCCACCTCGAGAGGGACAAGCGAACGTTGAGAACTGATTTGTAGTTAGTAGAAATAACCCAGGCATGTTTGGATGCCCAACGGCTTATTTGTCCCACAATGGCGATATAGCGATCTCATTCAGTTTGCTAATTTTGCGTTAATATTTTTAGTTGCATGAAGAGCCAACAGGCAGAGAGGGACAAGCGTGTTGGGCAACAACTACAACTGTTGCTGTGGATATATTAACTGAATAGAGACTGCGGTTCATCAAGACAAAGTTACATTTATCTTTGTCATAATTGTAGAATCAATACAGTTACGGTTAAAGTTGTGCCAGTAAATGCCAGTACTTGTTACATTACGTGCAAGTCCCTTCGCACGCACCTTGTGACGGTTGACTGACCGCAAGACTTGTGCAATCCCAATCGAACAATGTTCTACGCATGCGCTATAGCTGAGTGAATTAAGTGGTGTGTGTGTGTGTGTGTGGGGGGGGGGGGGGGGGGGGGGGGCAAGCATCAGCATGCAGTAACCTTGTGCAAGCTTCAGCACGTGTTTTATGTGGAATGAAACGATTCCCTTTGGTGAGTGACACACAGGAATCAGTCAGTATAACGAACCACGTTCACCATTTCTAATATACAGGTTATTTTGAATGTGTATTTCATAAGATATACAATTGATTTGATAACTGCTTTGAGCAACAATAGTCCTTATGGGATCAGATTATTCAAATAGTTAGCACAGATCCAATAATTTGGTCAAAAAAATCCATATCGTTGGTTCATGGGAGCATAGTGACCTTATACAGGGAGTAGAACACTTGAAGGATAGGCAGAAACGTGAACCTTCAGTAAAAGTGGGTGGCTCTTATAAGAGCCGTTAGGTGTGTAAATCAAGAGATCGATTTACTTGGAGCTGGTGTACTTGGTGACAGCCTTGGTGCCCTCAGACACAGCATGTTTAGCCAGCTCGCCGGGCAGCAGGAGACGCACGGCGGTCTGGATCTCCCTGGAAGAGATGGTGGATCTCTTGTTGTAGTGAGCCAGACGAGAAGCCTCAGTAGCGATGCGCTCGAAGATGTCGTTGACGAAGGAGTTCATGATGCTCATGGCCTTGGACGAGATGCCGGTGTCAGGGTGGACCTGCTTCAGCACCTTGTACACGTAGATGGCATAGCTCTCCTTCCTGGCCTTTCTCCTCTTTCCTTTGCCCTTGCCGGCAGCCTTGGTGACGGCTTTCTTGGAACCCTTCTTGGGCGCAGCCTTGGCTTGTGGTTCAGGCATTGTGATTGAGATTTCGGCAAGCGAATGACCCCGGAAGGTGCCTGTTGTGCTCTTGTAGTAATGTTATGCAAATTTGACTGTGACAACGCCGTTTGCTGATTGGCTGACATAGTTTCGCATTGGTAGGCGGTTTTAAAAATGCGCGGCAGTGCAACAACATAGTCACGTGATACCCGTTGAACAGAAATGTGTGGCCGTTTTGGTTCTAAATTTGACAAAAGTCTTCAAATGCAGCTATATGTCAAGCAATGATGTACATAAATATATAGACATACAGGTTGTTGTTGTTTTTTTGTTACAATAATTTCAATTCATTTAATGGCATATGTTTTAGGAAAGTAAAGCTTAAAGTAAGATTGACTAAAATGTTCAAATAGGCTCGAGCAGTTTCCAAACTATTCCAGGAAGTCGGTTTACTGATTTCAGCCAGAAAACCCCACACTTTGCTGTTCTCAGTCATTTGAGCTGTCATTTTTTAAATAAGATAACTGGCAATAAAATGAGTCACTCAATATTACAAAACAGCAAGTGTGTCCTTTTATTGTTAGCTGATTGGATACACTGCATATAATGTTGAACATTAATGAGATACGCATTTAGTGCAGAACAACACTGTTATCTGTTTTGTCCTGTGATTTTATATGACAGAAGGGATTTATGGCTTTTTGAAGGGAGCCGGATGTTGTGGAAACGTTGAGCTGTTCAAAAGACTGGCTAGTTGTAATGTTTTTTGTTTGTTTTTTTGTTTTTCAGTGTCATATCCTCATGCATTGGCAATGGTATCACTATCTCCAATGTTCCCTAACTGAGATTTCTGTAGCATTTTAATACAGATAAAAACACACGTAAGAATACAATGCGTATGCTAATAAAAGTGCTCATTAAATTCGAATAAAAAATAGGGTATAGTAAAAATGTAAATACAAACTTGTACAACTTTATCTAATTTGTACACTTGACCTATATCAGAACAAACCATAAAATGAATCTATTTTTTTTTTGTTTAAATTTGATTAAAGTAATTGAAATCAACATTTAGCACTATTTTTTGCAAATCATTTCTCAAATCATCTAGATAGCTGTCCAAAAAGACTTGATATGTCTCATCAACAATTAACCTTATTAGTATTAATTACAATTAACCTAGTTATTAACTTGGTAGCGACAGATTCAAGATAGACTAAAATAGTTTAGAATGAAGGGGTAGGTTTGACGAGTGAAACAGTCCTTGGTGGGGTGTTTTTCACTGCTGGACTCTAGAAAAAAGAAATGTCTCCTTGGGGATCAATTCTGATTCATATTATTATTATTATTATTATCCATTCTACTGCAACTGTTGTTGTTGTTTTTAGTAGCTAGTCATCATCATTATAATAATGCTGATTTGCAATTAAACTCTACTGCTGCTGCAAGAAGTGATCGGTACACGTACTGAACTGGCCAGAGTGTGTTGTCAGTCACTGATTCTAGTGATCCGTACTGTCAAAGAAGAAACTGCAGAAGAGATTCGGTACACGTAATGAACTGCGGCTCACAGTGTGGCGTTGTCAGTCACTGATTCGTACAGTCAAAAGAACTGCCGATCCATGAAAACAAGCCACATGAAAACAAAATGAAGAGTAGACTAGTAGAGGAGACAGAAAGAAGGGGCGGGGTGGTAAAGTGTAAGCAGGCTGTTTTGAGAAGATTTAAAATAAAAAATAATAACTAATGTATGTACACATACATGGGCTATTATTTACAGTTATTGTAACAAAAATAAATGTCTCCTTGGGGATCAATTCTGATTCATATTATTATTATTATTATCCCTTCTACTGCAACTGTTGTCGTTGTTAGATTAACGCGAGTCCCTACGCAGTGCGCGAATGTCTGTACTACGCACGCACTCCCACCCCCCATTTTTTTGGGGGGGGGGGTTGGGGGGTTGATTCGGTGAACGAATATTTTGAACGAATCAATTTAAGGAACTGATTCTAGTGATTCAGTACAGTCAAAAGAACTGCCGATCTCACTAACTGGTGGTACCAGTATTTGGGTCAGTAAGTGCAACATATACATTAATGAATGCGAAACGTAAACATGCTCTAGTAGATTAATTGCGTGGCCCTTAAAAGGGCCGTTTGTTATCTTGATGTATAGGCAGACCTTAACCTCCAAAGCCGTACAAAGTACGCCCTTGCCTCTTGAGCGCGTACACAACATCCATGGCGGTCACAGTCTTCCTCTTGGCGTGCTCGGTGTAAGTCACCGCATCACGGATGACATTCTCCAGGAACACTTTCAGGACACCACGAGTCTCCTCGTAGATCAAGCCAGAGATACGCTTCACACCTCCGCGGCGCGCCAGGCGGCGGATTGCGGGCTTGGTGATACCCTGGATGTTATCACGGAGGACTTTGCGATGACGCTTGGCGCCTCCTTTTCCCAGACCTTTGCCTCCTTTGCCTCTTCCAGACATGTTGATAGATGATAGTAAAATGTGTGAGTGACTAAGCAAGCAGTTGAGCGGCCAACTTATCACATAACTGCGGACCTTAGAGAAGACTACTAAGGTAATGTGGGATAGGCGGTCCTTGAGTGATCAGCCCTCCCCCATGACGTCACTAGGAAGAATGATCTATTTCAGTATGCATTGTGTATTAACTTTGATTGAAATGTTGCAGTTAGTCATATAACCAACAAGAATGTTGCCATGTACATGATTGTATCACAGCAGATTACCATGAAAATGATAAATTAAATGATAAATGGGTTATACTTGTATAGCGCTTTTCTACCTTCAAGGTACTCAAAGCGCTTTGACAGTATTTCCACATTTACCCATTCACACACACATTCACACACTGATGGCGGGAGCTGCCATGCAAACAGTTTCCATTTCCTGATCACTTTAATTGTTGGCTTTTGGGAGTTCCTCCTAATTATTAGTTTAATGCAAACCAAATAAAGTTCAAGTACCCATGATTGTCACACACTAGGTGTGGCGAAATTATTCTCTGCATTTGACCCATCACCCTTGATCACCCCCTGGGAGGTGAGGGGAGCAGTGAGCAGCACTTGATTTAACCCCCAATTCCAACCCTAGATGCTGAGTGCCAGGCAGGGAGGTAACGGGTCCCATTTTTACAGTCTTTGGTATGACTCGGCCGGGGTTTGAACTCACGACCTACCGATCTCAGGGCGGACACTCTAACCACAAGGTCACTGAGCAGGTGGATCAAATCAAGTCAATCCTAATTTTGGAATACACACACACATTATCATCCATCCATTATATCCATCCATCCCTTTTCTACCGCTTGAACCCTTTTTGGAGTCGCGGGAGGGGCTGCTGGAGCCTATTTCAGCTGCATTAGGGCGGAAGGCGGGGTACACCCTGGACAAGTCGCCACCTCATCGCAGGGCTAACAGCAGATAGACAGACAACATTCACACTCACATTCACACACTGGGGGCCAATTTAGTGTTGTCAATCAACCTATCCCCAGGTGCATGTCTTTGGAGGTGGGAGGAAGCCGGACTACCCGGAGGGAAACCCACGCAGTCACGGTGAGAACATGCAAACTCCACACAGAAAGATCCCAAGCCGGACTACTCAGGACATTTGTATTGTGAGGCACATTCACTAACCCCCTGTGCAACCGTGCTGCCCCATCCATTATAGACTTGTGAAAATTGATTTTACACATTAAAAATAATTCTGTATTTATGAGTTTTTGGAAATATCGTCAACAAATGTAAAATATGACATGCTGGTCAAACCGTTTTCAATAAGATAAAAATCATTTTGGTTTTTCTTATTGCAATGATATAGCAAACAATACATTATATATATATTTTTAATATTGCTTCTTTTTTCCACCACACAAACTAAAAATACAATTAATACCATATTTTAAAGAAAGACAAAAGTTACAAGGAGAAAAAACTAAACAATAACCCATTTCTGCACACTATGCATTAGAGATGCGCGGTATAGGCAATTATTTCATCCGCAACCGCATCACAAAAGTCGTCATCCACTCCGCCATCCACCGCCATCCACCCAAACCAACATTTTATCAAAACTACACCCACCCGCCACCCGCCCGTTGTTATATATCTAATATAGACGATGCAAGGCATTAGTGAGGTTAGAAAGCTTTTGCCTGTTAAAGAAAGGAGACTGATCCAATGCAGCAGAGACATTCAATGCGTGCCACGCATTAATATCTCTTGGCCACACATAGTAGAGGCTAAGAGATATTAATGCGTGATAATATTATTTATCATTATTATAATATTATTGTCATTTCCATTAAGAAAGTGTTGACTATTGTTGCCAATGCCCTCAGATCAGAAGTGTGTTCCTCACACTTTGTGTACGCAGTTGCAGCAAGCAGAACGATGCTTTTAAGAAGTTAAAAAAATGTTTTAGAAAGACTAGGCCTATATTTTCGTTAGGTAAAAAAAAAATTCTGAATTTATTTCAATGAATATTAACTTGTTACACGTTATAATGCTCAAATAGGATGAGGGCGGGGTGCACAGTGAAACAGTGAACAATTTCGTGACAAAGATGAACCTTTATTGAGTTGATCTGCAGCCATGGACAAAATATCAGACAATCTCCATTGTCAACGACAGGCAGGAAAATAAAGATAAACCCATAGCCTATGTTGTAGGCATAGGCATAGGCTCATACGTTTTTAAGTTCAAATAAAAAAATAAATAAAATAAGTGCCTCATAAGCCTTAGGCTGTCAATCACGCACACAAACTTAAATTATACAATAACATATGTATGTCATCCCTATTTAAACAAAAATTAATTAAATAAATAATAATAATTGAATTATAATGAAAATAAACGGTCGCGGCCCAGGTCAGTTGGGGGGTAAAAGAACCTGGTCCCATGGTGGAATAGCAAACACAATGCATTGTGGAGGTATTGCTCAAATATTGGAAGGGAGGTGAAATAAGGAGATGTGTGGTCAATGTTAAAGAAGATGAGTGGTAAAAAAGTATTATAAAAAATACCGGTAAAAGAAGGAAATGGAGGAATAGCAATTAGTGATAAGGAAAAAGCAAACACATTGGGGAAAAGTTTGCAAATGTGCATAGTAGAGATCACCTAGACTAGAGAACACACATAAAAAAATTAAAGAACAAATATTCAAATAAAAATGTGATGGTTAAAAGAGAGAATTAGTAAAGCGTTATGGATGTTGATATTAATATGAATGAATTAATACTGGTAACAAACAGAATACAACATTCTGTTACAGGAGAAGACCGATTAAGCTATATCATGTTTCGGAAACTACCTGATGTCGTTGTGGCTTGTACAGCCCTTTGAGACACTTGTGATTTAGGGCTATATAAATAAACATTGATTGATTGATTGATTAAAAAAGATAATTTGAATTATTTAAGATGTTATGGAAGAAGTGCAAATGCCAACATATTTGGAGAGTGGAAAAGCGCCATCAATACTTCATTTACATGTCATGATTTGAATATTAACCAAGAATTAGTGATATTGTTAAGTGCTAACGCAGACTATTTATAGCGGCGCCATGATTACAAGCTTGTGTGCCTATGTTGACATTGACTAATAAGTTGCTTCCTCTACTCAGACATTGTGAAAGTTTATTCTAGATCATCAATCATGGCTCTCACCCTGACAGTAGAAAGATGACATATTCTGACAATTTGGTGCTCTTTGACAGCTAATTTAGATCTGGAAATGGTGAGAACTGCACGAAAAGAAGCTTTGTTCCACCCCTCTTTTTTTCGCGAGTGTTGCAAGTCATTGATGTAAATGGGAATAAATGAACATCCTAGCAGTTGGCATCCTAATGACAGCCGACCTTGTACGGTGATGTTTTGTTGGTTGGCTCAGTGAGCAGTAATCAGCGACGTCCATAAAAAAACAGCGAACATCATGATGTGTTTTTTTAATTAATGTGCCGCTTATGCTTGAAATTATCGAAATACGTAAATGTTAAAAAAAAGTGTCGGTTAGTTCCTTACACACACACACACACACACACACACACACACACACACACACACACACACACACACACACACACACACACACACACACACACACACAACCCTAGAGGGGTTTGGATGTTTTAAGGGAATTATATGCAGGATGGAACAACTCCCACATCCACCACTTTAAGCAGACTTTTGATATTTGTTATGAATTGAAATAAACATCCATCATAAACCTATACAATATCCTACCCTAATACCCTACTGTGCAATATTACCATTCGAGTGCAATACATCCGATACACTGATTATCACTCCGGTACTCTTCTTGTTCTGTATATTGTACAGTATTTTGTATATTGTTTTGTATATTGTACAGGATTGCTTATTTTTATTGGATAGTAGTCTATTTCAATTCTTAGTTTTACCTGTATTTAGTGATGGGTCCGGCAACACCGATGCATCGGCGCATGCGTCGAGCTCATAGAGCAAAACCCTGTGTCGGTGCGCGTACCACTTTTAGAAAGTCACGTGACCGATCATTAGCTGTTTCGGTCACGTGACCGATACGCGAACTGTGTCGAACTGACGCCTGCGCGCCAAACTGTTTATAAGGAAGCGCATCTGTCAACGAGATGCTGCTGCCAACTGAATCGCCGCACTTCTGTCGTTGGTCATTTGTAATTTATCGTCATCGGAGATCATGGAGCAGCCTCAGGCAAAAATAAAGATTTCCACCGTGTGGGAATATTTTGATCATATATCGGAAAAAAAGGTATTTGTGTTAATTTCCTTGTCGTTTCATCCTGTTCTCTCAAAGTTTCCACTTGATCTATTAGAATTCAAAATCTCTTCAAAAGGATTCTTAGTTTACTATTCATATTTTCTGCAGGTTAAATTTTGTACGACAGAATTGTCGTACATTAACAAATCCACCTACTCAATGCTGAGGCATTATAGGGCCAGGCATGAAAATGAAGTTCCAGAGACACTCAGGATAATAACTATGAAGACAAATCGTCTAAAATTTAATACGTTGGAAAAACTGTTTTTTTTTAATAAAAATGTCTAAAAAAACAAAACAAAAAAATTCCCAGTCCACAAGCATCCTCATTCACAACACGTTCTCTTAGCTTCCATGTTATGATACATGTTCACATTATTTATTGACTGTATCTAAAAAAGATCAAAATATATTTTTATTCAAATGAAGATATGAAACAATCCTAAATGAAATACAATGACTTGGTTTATATGATTGGCGTTGTTAGGCCTATTTTAGAGGGGCTCAAGCCCCCCTAAATAATTTGATGTTAAAAAAAAAAAAAAAAAAATTTTTTTTTTTTTTTACAAATACATGCCGACATATTCATTATAAAGTGGCCCGAATATGAGTTTAAATAAATAATCATATAACCTGTCATTATTCACTCAGTTTCCCCTCACTTCATAGTGTAAGGTAGAGAGCCCCTTTAGTGCGTCGGTATCCAATCCATTCCACTTTTTCATATAGAAAATGCCCACATCACTCAAAATCCAGTCCGCATTTCCTCTGCGACCTTGCTTGCGGTCCTGCAGGTGTACGAAGCACGTTAGCACACAGCACTGCAGAACAAGAACCTTGTGTCTGCAATTGTAAATAATGTAGTTTTTAAGTTTTGGGTTTCTTGTAGAATCTATATAAAGTAATATACATTCACCTATTGTTAAAATAATGAAAACAACATCATTAAATATATTTGTTTTATTGTATTGTTACATTAATAGCTGTTGTATTATTATAGGATGGCTTGTTAAACATTTCATAGGATTTTCAGAGGGTGGAAAAACCAAGACATTTAATCTAAAATGTAAAAAGAATAAATACATAAAAAGAAAAAGAAAAAAAATGGTTAAAAGCCATCATCCCGGGGAGCATTTAATTTCGTCCCGTGCATTTTTTTTACCGTCCCCGGGACGACAGGACTACGTTAATCTCAAGCACTGGAAGTTACATTTTATTGTTTGCATTATTTGTTTCAGCATTGCACTTTGAAGATGGTCCCTCAGCTCTTTGACAGCTTTGGCTCTTTTTCAGATCAGTAGACTAAGTCTTTCTTATTTACAGTATATATAAAAGTTTCTCATTTCTATTCATACTTCCATATATATTTAATTTCCTTAACGGCTTGCCATAATATATGTATATATATATATATATATATATATATATATATATATATATATATATATATATATATATATATATATATATATATATATATATATATATATATATATATATATATATATATATATATATTATATACAAGCCAAATTATCCCAATCCAGATATTACTTTAATTCAAGTAATTAAGTAATATTTCCAGGGCTTGAATTTACAACCATTTTAGTCACATATGTGCCCAAAATGTAATCTGTGCAACTTCAAAATATTTGGGAACAAACAATTTTTGTATTGTGAGCAAAAGTTGTGGCATTAGCCTCTATGTTGTGAATGGATTGACTCATTGTTGTAGGGCGCCGAGATGAGCGGTCGCACCCTCTTTCGCTCCCGATCGGGAATTCAAACAACTGCTCGGATTATCCCACACTTCCTCCTTTTTGTACTGTGGATCACGGATTTATATTTTAAACCTCCTCGGATACTTCACCCTCTTGAAAATGAGAGTCAAAAACGCGAAATGGACATCCATAGTGACTTTTATCTCCACGACAATACATCGGCGAAGCACCTTGGTTTTGGAGCTAACGTGTTAGCATCGTGCTTGACTGCACATCGAGGCAAAGTGAACATGCCCCTGACTGGAAGGATAGACAGAAAGTCAATAATACTACTATTACTTCTACTATCAGGAGACACTGACCTCAACCCTGGACCTGTAACAACACGGTTAATGTTGTCCCGACTGGCGAAGACTAGCAATGCTACTGCTAGCGTCGCCATCGAAGCTAACTCAGCTACCGGCTCATCTCAGCTCAAGCTCACCTGTGCTCCAGCAGTCGGCGGCTCGGCGGAGGACTTCGCCCCGTTCATCGACACGGTCGGAGGCTCGGCGGCGGCGTTGGAGGACGACCCAGTCATCAGAGAAGGCAGCGACTCAGCGACGGTGAACGACTCAGCGGCGGTGAACGACTCAGCGGCGGTGAACGACTCAGCGGCGGTGAACGACTCAGCGGCGGTGAACGACTCAGCGGCGGTGAACGACACGGCGGCGGTGGATGGCGACCCAGCCATCGGTGATGGCGGGGAACTGCACGAGATGACGGGGGTCCACGCGGCCTCTCCCCGGTCCATGACGGTCGAGGACGCGGCATACACTGGATTTAGAGGCGCCTTTACAAAAACATTTTCGTTGTTCTCTTTGTCTTCAAAAAAGCCTGCCAAAAGGAAATCCACCCCCAGCAACCCTACCTGGCATCCCTCTCTCCCCCTCTCCAACTCCGCCCCTCCCCCTTCACCTGGAGGAAGAACGATATGCCTCTCTCTCTCTCTCCTTTCTCTTCCTTCTATTCTTCAACTTCAACAGCAATAATAACCAACAACTTTTCTGGTCAGTACCACAACACAGCGGACTCTAATGCCCTTTTTGGTTCCAGGGGACTACACATCATCCACCTTAATGTGAACAGCCTCTCTGGAGCCAAACTCGACCAAATCAGAGAAATGTTCCTCAACACGAAGGTAAAAATATTGTGTTTCTCTGAAACCAAATTTGATCAAAGTATTTCTGACTCAGAGATAGAAATAGAAAACTTTTCGGTTATCAGAAAGGACAGGAATAAACACGGTGGGGGCGTTTGTATGTATATTCACCAAGATATTAAATACATAACTCGCACTGATCTTAACCACAATGACCTGGAATCTGTGTGGGCGGAAATCAAAATTAAAAACGCTAAGCCGGTACTAATAGGGACTGTTTATAGACCCCCTAATCAGAGTGATTTCTATGGGGTTTTGGAAGAATGCTTGGCGGGGATAGACAACGTGGAGAAAATTATAACTGGGGATCTGAACACAGATATTCAACGCAAAGATGCGCCTGTCTTCAGATCCTTCAGCAAGTTTTGTAATCTGCACGGTCTTTCCCAGCTAATAGCGCTACCTACAAGGGTGTGTGATTCCACCCAATCAACCATAGATCTCATTCTCACTTCAGACCGGCCTAAAATAAAAAATAGTGGGTGCTTAGTCTGGAGGCTAAATACACACGGTGTTTTGTGTAACTGTTGTTTGGTAAGGAAGTGTTGATATTCTTTGCTTAGTTTGATAAATGTTGGAGCAGTTTGCTTCATCAGGAGGGTGAAGTCGCTCAACTTAAAGGCCTACTGAAATGAATTTTTTAAATTTAAACGGGAATAGCAGATCCATTCTATGTGTCATACTTGATCATTTCGCGATATTGCCATATTTTTGCTGAAAGGATTTAGTAGAGAAAATCGACGATAAAGTTCGCAACTTTTGCTCGCTGATAAAAAAAACCTTGCCCCTACCGGAAGTAGCGTGACGTCACAAGCGGTAGTGCTGCTCACAATTCCCCGTTGTTTACAATGGAGCAAGAGATATTAGGAGCGAGAAAGCGACGATTACCCCATTAATTTGAGCGAGGATGAACGATTCGTGGATGAGGCACGTTAGAGTGAAGAACTAGGGGCAGTGCAGGACGTATCTTTTTTCGCTCTGACCGTAACTTAGGTACAAGCTGGCTCATTGGATTCCACACTCTCTCCTTTTTCTATTGTGGATCACGGATTTGTATTTTAAACCACCTCGGATACTATATCCTCTTGAAAATGAGAGTCGAGCACGCGAAATGGACATTCAGAGTGACTTTTATCTCCACGACAATACATCGGTGACACACTTAGCTACTGAGCTAACGTGATAGCATCGTTCTCAAATGCAGATAGAAACAAAAGAAATAAACCCCTGACTGGAAGGATAGACAGAAGATCAACAATACTACTATCAGGAGACACCGAACCAAACACTGGACATGTAAATACACGGTTAATGTGTATTCGAGGCCTGTCGAAGCCAAGCAATGCTGTTGCTAACGACGCTAACTTAACAACGGGACCTCGTCAGAGCTATGATAAAAACATTAGCGCTCCACCTACGCCAGCCAGCCCTCCTCAGCTCATCAACACCCGTGCTCACCTGCGTTCCAGCGTTTGACGATGCGGTCGGCGGCCCGGAGACGTAGGAAGTCAAGGTGAGTTCGCCGCTAGCGCGTCTGCTATCCAAGTCAAAGTCCTCCTTGTTGTGTTGCTACAGCCAGCCGCATACACCGACCCCACCTACAACGTTCTTCTTTGCAGCCTCCATTGCAAAAGATTCACCAACACAGATGTCCAGAACACTGTGGAATTTTGTCGAAGAAAACAGAGCTCTGTGTATTGTGTCCAATATGGTCCAAACACTTCCGTGGATCTCTCGACGTCACGCGCATACGTCATCCTCCAAAGGCGCTTTGAACCGGAAGTTTAGCGGGAAATTTAAAATTGCACTTTATAAGTTAACCCGGCCGTATTGGCATGTTTTGCAATGTTAAGATTTCATCATTGATATATAAACTATCAGGCTGCGTGGTTGGTAGTAGTGAGTTTCAGTAGGCCTTTAAAGTGTTGGATTTAACTGTGTTGGATCATTGGCTGCTAGTGAGGGCATAGAAAAGGGGTATTTTTCTACCAGCAGACAGCGTTTAAGATTGAGTGTTTCACTGCTAAATTAATAATATATTTATATAGGATATGGATTTTAAATATGTATCTAAAATAGGTGGTTAATTGGTTAGGTATTTATGTATTTGCATATTGGGTTTTCTGCTGCATGTATCTATTGTGTTTCTGGTGTTAAATGTATTTTATATGTATCTTGGTGCATTTATGTTGAGACAATTTATTTAAAATCTGAATTAACTTAAAGGGAAAATATTAATCCATTTTCTTGCACTTGTTTGATTGTTAGGTGTTTGATAGCCTGATTAGTAATTGTAAATTATGGGATTGATAATTGATTGATTTTTTACAGCATGTTAATCTTGTGGTGTTTTGTCCTTAAAGGTTTATCACCTACTAAAGAAGCTAAAGGCTACTAAAGACAGCTAATGACAGCTAAAGAAACTAAAGTCTACTAACACTGCTAAAAAGACTAAAGAAGAAAAAAGAAGCTGTTTCTTCGTTGGAAAAACTTGCAAACTAAAGGAAAATAAAAGGAAAAAAGTAACTACGGTCTGGTCTTTTGAGTGAAATCCAGAAGCCACATTCAGCATTGGTACATCCCTTCAAGTGTGGGATAAGCACAGTGAAAAAAGCAAAACACTTGACAAGCACTTACCAGTGCCTCTATTTTTTAAATGTTATTTATTTACTAGCAAGCTGGTCTCGCTTTGCTCTACATTTTTAATTCTAAGAGAGACAAAACTAAAAAAAAAAAAAAAAAATCCAAGAAAATATTTTAAAGACTTGGTCTTCACTAACTGACAAAGAAACAGATAACAGATTTGGTGTCCAGTTCAATGATTTATTTAAAAATTTGAGAGTTGACTTTTGTATTTTACATGAGATATTATTTGTACAAACATGGTGCAAAGTAATTCATGATTTGTTCAAAAATGTTAGTGGCTAGCTAGTTAAAATGGGATATTGTGATTTCACAAAAGTGATCATTTGAAAATGTTCAATTTGAAAAATGTGCACTTAGAGAAAATATAAAAATAAAGTGTTGCATATTGATATTTATCTGTTTCTATATACAGTATATTTATTGTGAGAAATCATTAAGATGATCAGTGTTTCCACAAAGATAAATATCATTAATTATCAATAATAACATAGAGTTAAAGGTACATTGAGCAATTTGGCTATTTCTGGCAATTTATTTAAGTGTGTATCAAACTGGTAGCCCTTCGCATTAATCAGTACCCAAGAAGTATCTATTGGTTTCGAAAAGGTTGGTGACCCCTGATCTACACAGTATCAATACAGTTTTGCAATGTGTCAAAACGCTTCATGACGCCTCATCAACCCATCACTATCTGTATTACTTCTTGTGTAATTTATTTTTATACCGTATTTGTTCCCACTACCGCACTTTAAATTGGAGTCCTTAATCTCGTTGTATGCAAACATAATGACAATAAAGTCCACTCTTTCTATTTAGAAATTTTGGATAATATGCATCTAAACGGATTTTGTATCCCATTATAGGGTCAAAAGATACAAGCTATTGTCATGTCGTGCATTGCATTGGAATAAAACTGTCAAATGTGATATGGTTAATGTGTTGTAAAATTTAGAGATGCTACCTCAGTAGAAGCATTTAAGTCTCATCTTAAAACTCATTTGTATACTCTAGCCTTTAAAGGCCTACTGAAATGATTTTTTTTTTATTTAAACGGGAATAGCAGATCCATTCTATGTGTCATACTTGATCATTTCGCGATATTGCCATATTTTTGCTGAAAGGATTTAGTAGAGAAAATCGACGATAAAGTTCGCAACTTTTGCTCGCTGATAAAAAAAAGCCTTGCCTGTACCGGAAGTAGCGTGACGTCACAGGAGCTAGTATTCCTCACAATTCCCCATTGTTTACAATGGAGCGAGAGAGATTCGGACCGAGAAAGTGATGATTACCCCATTAATTTGAGCGAGGATGAAAGATTCGTAGATGAGGAACGTTACAGTGAATGACTTGAGAGGCAGCGATGGACGTATCTTTTTTCGCTCTGACCGTAACTTAGGTACAAGCTGGCTCATTGGATTCCACACTCTCCTTTTTCTATTGTAGATCACAGATTTGTATTTTAAACCACCTCGGATACTATATCTTCTTGAAAATGAGAGTCGAGAACGCGAAATGGACATTCAGTGCCTTTTATCTCCACGACAATACATCGGCGAAATGCTTTAGCTACGAGCTAACGTGATTACTGCACAGAGCTATGATAAAAAATTAGCTCTCCACCTACGCCAGCCAGCCCTCATTTGCTCATCAACACCCGTGCTCACCTGCGTTCCAGCGATCGGCAGAAAGACGAAGGACTTCACCTGATGCGTTTGGCGGCCCGGAGACGTAGGAAGTCAAGGTGAGGTCGGCGGCTAGCGCGGCTAGCGCGGCTAGCGCTCCAACAAAGTCCTCCTGGTTGTGTTGCTGTAGTCCGCTGCTAATACACTGATCCCACCTTTAACTGTCTTCTTTGCAGCCTTCATTGTTCATTTAAAAAATTGCAAAAGATGTCCAGAATATTGTGGAATTATGAAATGAAAACAGAGCTTTTTGTATAGGATTCTACGGGGTACCATAACTTCTGTTACTCGGACTTCGTCACGCGCATACGTCATCATACCGCAATGTTTCAGCCGGATATTTCCCGGGAATTTTAAAATGTCACTTTATAAGTTAACCCGGCCGTATTGGCATGTGTTGCAATGTTAAGATTTCATCATTGATATATAAACTATCAGACTGCGTGGTCGGTAGTAGTGGCTTTCAGTAGGCCTTTAAATAGACTCCCTTTTTAGACCAGTTGATCTGCCGTTTTTCTTTTCTGCTCTGCTACCAACCTGGGGTGGACCGCTAGCCTGTCCATCGGATGGGGACATCTCTACGCTGCTGACCCGTCTCCGCTCAGGATGGTTCCTGCTGGCCCCACTATGGACTGGACTTTCGCTGAGTGTTGGACTTTCACAATATTATGTCAGACCCACTCGACATCCATTGCTTTCGGTCTCCCCTAGAGGGGGGTGGGGGGTTACCCACACATGCGGTCCTCTCCAAGGTTTCTCAGTCATTCACATTGACGTCCCACTGGGGTGAGTTTTCCTTGCCTGTATGTGGGCTCTGTACCAAGGATGTCGTTGTGGCTTGTACAGCCCTTTGAGACACTTGTGATTTAGGGCTATATAAATAAACATTGATTGATTGATATTATAAAATGTCAGATGGGAATTGCTCTTTAAGTTAAGTGAGATGGCTCTAAAAAGAGCCGTTGAGGTGGGGAAAGAGGTTATTTATGCTCTCTCGCCGCGAATGCGTCGGGCCAGCTGGATGTCTTTGGGCATGATGGTAACTCTCTTAGCGTGGATGGCGCACAGGTTGGTGTCTTCGAAAAGCCCCACCAGGTAAGCCTCGCTGGACTCCTGCAGCGCCATGATGGCCGAGCTCTGGAAGCGCAGGTCAGTCTTGAAGTCTTGTGCGATTTCCCTCACCAGGCGCTGGAAGGGCAGCTTGCGGATGAGCAGCTCGGTGGACTTCTGGTACCGACGGATCTCTCGGAGAGCCACGGTACCGGGCCTGTAACGGTGAGGTTTCTTCACACCGCCGGTGGCAGGAGCACTCTTACGGGCAGCCTTCGTGGCCAGCTGCTTCCGTGGAGCTTTGCCGCCAGTGGACTTACGCGCTGTTTGCTTTGTTCTTGCCATTGTGTGTTACACTGAAGTAATGTGAGAAAAGAGAGAGCGAGCGGCCCTTTTTATATCAAGCTTGAGAGCGCTGATTGGTCCATTTGAGTATCACGTGAGCTAGAGCTAACCAATTATTGGAGGAAAAGACAGACTTGAGCCAATCATCAGCGACAATTCTACAGCGACCTCTAACGTTATTACGTCAATATGCCTATATTAAACTATATCAGCGACAAGCGGTAGAATGGATGGATGGATGGATGTTATAATAATACACTATTGTGTATATTATGTTATAAAAATATATTGTGTGTCGAAATATATTTTTCAATTTAAGAATCACACATACGTATGTGCAAGTAGGAGTCCAAGTAATTATCTAATAATTATTCCACACTCCTTTGATCTCAAAAAGAAATTAAGAGGAAAATCAACCATGCAATGCTTGCTTATAATATCTGATTGTGTGTTAAAATGCTTGATTAGACTCATAAATTAAACAGAATATATATTATCAAGTAGAAATATATAACATTGTCTTGGGTTTTATTTGTAATCAAATTGTGTGGGCGCTGTCCCTTTTGTGGACACCTCTGAAACATGTTAATGTGCCTTTGTCATGTGTGTAAATATTGTTTTATGGCTATCATTATCTGAACTTATGTATGTGCGTGTATTGAAATATATGAATACAGGACTATATACACGCATGCATTGTGGGAAACAGTTGGAAGATGTGGACTCTGAAGTCAGAAGAAAGGCTCTTATGAGACATGTTGACTTTTAAATGTGCATTGTATAGAGAACATAGGCACAGCTCACCGCCTGAGTGTTGTTATTCTTTCATTTTTTGGCCTTGATCCTGCTGTCATATTGCACATGTAGTGGTTCATCAAAGTGATGTAGTGATGGTAAACGTGATTATTTTTACCAAGTCTGATGAGTCACGCACCGAAGTGATAAGATACAATTGGTTCACTTGATTTACTTGTCACACAGCGCATGCGCAAAAGCGCGCGCATGGGCGGTGAGGCGATTCACGCATCACAGGGCGCATGTGTAGAACGTTGCACATGATTGGCCACTGAAAGAAGTGTCGCAGTCAACCGTTGCGAGGGGTGCGCGCACATATTTAACAAGTAATTATCATTTAAATAAACCCACACAACTATAAAAGATAACAGTATTAATTATACAATTGTGAAATCAAAAATAAGTTAACTTTGGCTTGATAAACTATTTTTATTTGAATGTACTTTTCTGGTTTGTTTTATTACACAATAGCTCAAGCATACACATATCCAATATATAGGTTACATGTTTCTTCATTAACAGACAAACTATTGATCCAATAGAGATATTTTTTTTTAGATTTCAAACTTTGATACAATTGTATTAATAACTGATAACATGTTTTGATTTTATTTCTAGTTGCTTTACTTATCCATACACACACACACATGCATTTTACTCATGCCCATTGTATATTTTGTCGGTTTTGTTAAAATGCTCATGCCAGGAATTTACCGTCGAATTTATACAGTTGAGTGTTAATTTACATGCATGGTTTACAACAAAAAGTAGAAATTACAATTATTTCTGAGCTGTCACTGACAAAATTAAACATAATCCTACAATATACTGATCTATCCAGGAGGCCACTAGCGTTCAATATCACACATGTATTGTTACATTATAATAGGCTTATGAGGGTCAATTGCATACACTTTAACCGTGGAGTTCTAACTTAGGCAGGAGAAAAAGCCACAACTTGTGTAGGAATAACTCTTATGAAGAAGTGAGTGGCTCTTAAAAGAGCCGTTGATTGTGTAAATCGAGAGATCAATTTACTTGGAGCTGGTGTACTTGGTGACAGCCTTGGTGCCCTCAGACACAGCGTGCTTGGCCAGCTCGCCGGGCAGCAGGAGACGCACGGCAGTCTGGATCTCCCTGGAAGAGATGGTGGATCTCTTGTTGTAGTGAGCCAGACGAGAAGCCTCAGTAGCGATGCGCTCGAAGATGTCGTTGACGAAGGAGTTCATGATGCTCATGGCCTTGGACGAGATGCCGGTGTCAGGGTGGACCTGCTTCAGCACCTTGTACACGTAGATGGCATAGCTCTCCTTCCTGGCCTTTCTCCTCTTTCCTTTGCCCTTGCCGGCAGCCTTGGTAACGGCTTTCTTGGAGCCCTTCTTGGGCGCAGCCTTGGCTTGTGGTTCAGGCATTGTGATTGAGATTTCGACAAACGAATGACGCTTCAGGTTGTCTGTTGTGGTCTTGTAGTAGCGTCATGCAAATTTGACTGTGACAACGCCGTTTGCTGATTGGCTGACGTGGTTTTGCACTGGGAGGTGGTTTTAAAAATGCGCGGTAGTGCAACAATAATAGTCACGTGATACCCGTTGAAAAGAAACGTGTAGCTGTCTTGATGCTACATTGTGAATGGCAAGCGATTTATTCATCCAGGTTATTATAATCTTATAGACTTAGATTGGTCAGATCTAGTTTAGTCTAGATGCACAAGGAAAGTAATCAGGGTCAAGGAAAACAGAGCGCACTCTAGTTTTTAAACCAGATCTGACCAGTGCTAAGTCTGTGAGCACGAACTGATGAAGCTTACTCGCATGAGAGCCGAAACGTCTTCTAAGACAAACCAAACAGTCCAGTTGCGACCGATTGAATGCCCTGAGATAAGCAATTAAAAAGCCTTAAAATGCAGATACATCAGTGCATAGATGTTTATGCACTGATGTACATAAAGACAAAGACTAGTGTTGTCCTGAAACCAATATTGTGGTACCTGTACCAAAATTATTTCGATACTTTTCGGTAAACATATGTTTCTTATTGCAAGTTTGTCCTTAAATAAAATAGTGAACATACTAGACAACTTGTCTTTTAGTAGAAAGTAAACAAACAAAGGCTCCTAATCTAGCTGCTGACGTATGCAGTAAGATATTGTATCATTTATCATTCTATTATTTTCTCAACATTATTAAGGACAAGCGGTAGAAAATAAATTATTAATCTACTCGTTAATTTACTGTTAACATCAGCATACTTTTAACATGTTCTATCTAAAGTTCTGTTAAAATGTAATAATAATTTATTCTTGTGTTGTTTGATTCAAATTTAGCTATCAATCCGATACCAAGTCGTTACAGGATCATACATTGGTCATATTCAAAGTCTTCATGTGTCCAGGTACATTTTTCCTGAGTTTATAAACATAATATATATTAATTTTTTTTAAATGAAAAAAGATGTTATGCCAAAAAATATCGACATAATCATAGTAGCATCGACTAGATATGCTACTGTATTTGGCATCATTACAGTGGATGTTAGGAGTAGATCCACCAATGACGTTTGTTTACATTTTGACACTGGTGTGTAGTGAAGCATGTTCAGCTATTCCTCATCCTGCAGGGATGATACTTGTAAGAAACTCACTTTATTTGTCGCCATGGAGGCGAGGATTAGTGATTTAGAAGTAGCTAAAACACTGCCGACTGGAGCTGGACTTTAGCCGCTAGCTAGCTAGCCATGTCTTAACCCTTGTGTAATGTTCATATTGTTGTTACTCAGCCAGTGTTTGTGGGTCTGATGGACCCGTTGCATTTTGTGGCTTGTAATGCCTCACAATCAAACATTTTTATGTTAAAATACTGAAGAGATGTTTACTTTATCCCAATAAACATCTGTTCAGTATTTTAACATAAAAGTGTTTGATTGTGAGGCATTAAAAGCCACAAAATGTAACGGGTCCATCAGACCCACAAATGCTGGCTGAGTAACAACAATATGAACGTTGCATGGAAAATTTATCTGCCAGTTTCTGCATCCCACAGGGATTCTTCTTTTGTGCTTCTGCACCTGCGGTTCTCACACAAGGTTGCAACATTGTTTGTCAACACTGTCTGCTCTCATTTTCTCGCACATTTGACCCTCTGATGTACTGTGTACACCCTCTGTCCTCCTCCTGTCTAGGCCTGCTGTGTGTGTGTGTGTGTGTGTGTGTGTGTGTGTGTGTGTGTGTGTGTGTGTGTGTGTGTGTGTGTGTGTGTGTGTGTGTGTGTGTGTGTGTGTGTGTGTGTGTGTGTGTGTGTGTGTGTGTGTGTGTGTGTGTGTGTGTGTGTGTGCGTGCGTGCGTGCGTGCGTGCGTGCGTGCGTGCGTGTGGGTGGGTGGATGGGTGCGTGTGGTACACAGAACATCAATTTCCACACTTCTATTAGCCCCGGGTCCAGTGAACCCGGACATCTTATATGTAATAGAAATGTGTAGGGGGGTGTATGGTGTGTGGTCATTAAATATGTATTCTGATATATGTTCTTCACAGAAAATGAGCCAAAATCAGTGAGTCTCAGTTTGAAAAATTAATTAATTGTATCATTTTTCTTTTAGTAAAAAATGAAAACCGGTCCCACAGACCCGAACACCACACAAGGGTGTTTCAGTGTTATAACTTCACCTTTATCGTTAGTTTTTAAGCCAAAATGCGTCCATTCTCCCTTTTCTGTCTACACACTGCTTGTTAGTACTCCGTGATTGTGCGCTGCTGAACATGCTCGTCTGCTCGTAAACCAGCAATGACACGACATGACGAGGATGCGTTCATGTGTCCTACCACATCCCAAGACATGCACCTGGGGATAGACTGATTGGCAACACTAAACTAACCCAAGTGTGCGAATGTTGTCTATCTGCGATAAGTTGGTGACTTGTCCAGGGTGTGCAGCTGGAATAGACCCAAACCACCTCGAGAGGGACAAGTGATAGAAAATGGATGGACGGTTGCAATGTACATGATTATATCACATGAAATTACCATGAAACTGTTTCCATTTTCTTTTCACTTTAATTGCTGACTTTTGGGAGTTTCTACCCGATAGTTTTAATGCAAACCAAACCAGTGAGTAAAATTAACCCAATCTTGATTTTGTACAAATTCTCATCTAACCATAATAGATACACTGAATTGACACACTCAAAATAGCTAAATTATGTAATAATAATTATTTAAAATATTGTAAAAAATGTAGGATAAAAGCTTGACCAAATTGATGCAACTTGCATGTACACAGCCAATGATCAAGCTTCATCAGAAATGTTCAACAAGACAAAACGTTTGATTTGTGAGTCATTCAGGTCAGTTCCTGCACATACAAATTAGCGTCACCCGACTGGCAAATGCACGAGGAAATTAATCAGAGTCAAGGAAAACAGCATTTTTATTTACTGGTTTCAGTCATTTTTACCTTTAAATCTTGATATTTATTTGTATCCACTTTTCTGGTTCATTGTTCTGATATGTAAAGTGTTTCATGCATACACAGCAGGTAGGGTAGAACTGTACATTTTGTATTCACGTTTTTATCATGTTAAACGTGTATTCAAGTTTCATTTGATCTTTTTGCGAGAGATGTGACACTTGCAAACCAGTTAAGTCTTTTAAATGGCTCTTTTAACCTTATGATGACAATTTGGGAGCCGTTTTTATGCACATACAATTCAGCGTCAACCAACTGGCAAATGGACTTAAAATTAGTCAGTGAAAGGATATGTAGCATTTTAAATCACTGATCACTTTTAATCTGATCTTATTTATACTTTTTTTGAAACATTTTCAGTATACATTTTGTTTTTACTACTGCATGTTTTTTCTGTATTGTTAAAATTATGTTGTGTGGAGTTATTTTTTTAGGCGAGTGAAATTTACAAATAATGATGTCTGTGTCAACGCATGGGGATACATAAATCTCACAGAATTTTTACAATAAAAACAAAACAAAAATTAAATTAGGACTGATATTTCAGGAAAATTCCAACCCATAGAGTAATATTTGTGTAGATTCAGCTTATTCTGATCTACATCTTATCTTGTAACTGCTATCAGAAATTGTTTGATGATAATAATAATTAAAAAAATATATGTATAAAAACGTGCAAGTCTTTTGAATATACTTGGTAAAGAACGGCTCCTCAAGATCAGGCTCTCCATAAAGAGCCATAAATGCCATCCCTAGTTTTTTACACACATACACTTTATCGTTTGAGATTTCTTTCTGAATTTTTGAAATACTCTTCTGCTACAAAAGCTTTTTTAGGTGAAGGTAAATTCCAAATAATGCTACTGTCAAAGCATGGGGATATGGCACCGCCTTATGTATTATTTTTACAATGAAAACCAAACAAATTATAGCCGATATTTCAGAAAGATTCCAACCTATAAATAAGTGTGTAATTTTTAAATAATTCAATAATACATTGTGTCTTATAACTACTACCAATGATTATTCCCTTGATTAAAAAACCCAAAACCACAAAGGCAAGACAGACTTTTTATTTGAAAATAAGATCACAAGATCAAAGGGTCACAAATCCCATCTATAGACAACATTACAGTCAACAATGTGATGTCTGTGAACGAGTCAAGTCTTTTGAACGGCTCTTTTAAATGAACGTTGAGAACTGATTTGTAGTTAGTAGAAATAACCCAGGCATGTTTGGATGCCCAACGGCTTATCTGTCCCACAATGGCGATATAGCGATCTCATTCAGTTTGCTAATTGTGCGTTAATATTATTAGTTACATGAAGTGCCAACAGGCGGAGAGAGACAAGCGTGTTGGGCAAAAACTACAACTTAAACCAGATCTGGGCAAATCAAGGCCCGGGGGCCGCATGCGGCACGTTAAGCTTTTCAGTCTGGCCCGCCGGACATTCCCATTTCATCCATCCATCCATCTTCTTCCACTTACTGAGGTCGGGTCGCGGGGGCAGCAGCCTAAGCAGGAAAGCCCAGACTTCCCTCTCCCCAGCCACTTCGTCCAGCTCCTCCTGGGGGATACCGAGGCGTTCCCAGGCCAGCTGGGAGAGATAGTCTTCCCAACGTTTCCTGGGTCTTCCCCGCCGGACATTCCCAAATAATTTTTTTAGATCTTTAAGATCAAAACTGTAGCTGCCATTATGATGTGCAATGATGTTTTCAAATGACCGTAAGTCTTGAACTACAGTATACAAATTATTTCATTGGTTGGAATCTACGCTTTTGCATGACATACTAGTTACTATGGTAATCTAATTAGTTACTATGGTAATCTAATTAGTTAGTATGGTAATCTACGTCACAGCAGGGATTTTTTTTTTTACTAAGGAGTAAGTAGGTAAATGTTATTTATAAAGCGCTTTTCACCGATACAATCACAAAGCGCTGTGCAAAACATAGGTAAAGTAAAACAACAATTCAATTTAAAACAACAGGGGCAACATCATAAAAAGGATACAAAGTGGACTAAAAATGCTAGTTAAAAGGTGCATTAACTAAAAAGCTTTACTAAAAAGTTTCAACACAGTCAAGATCACAGAGGGACTGGTGCCAATTGTTCCAGAGTCTGGGAGCTATATCCTGGAATGCCGTGTCTCCACGGGTTTTAAAACGAGGTTTGGGGATCTTTAGAAGACCCTGGCTTGAAGACTGGAGGCTGCGCCCTGAAGAGTAGGGGAATAACAAGTCAGTGATGTACTGAAGGGCTCCACCATGCCACGCACGGAATGTCAGGACTAAAATTTTAAACTCAAAGTGGAATTTAACTGGAAGCCAGTAAAGACCCTTCATGTTCATATTTCGCGGTGCTTGTTTCATTTTTGCTGCGTTTGGCTTGATTGTAAAATATGTCGATTGAGAGGGGGGGCTGATATGTTGTCAATATTAAGTGTTTTATAGTTCATAGATAATATTGTAAATGCCACATTCAGTACATTCTAGGTTGCTCTTTCAGTAAAAAAAAAATAAAAATTAAATGCCATTCCGTTTTTTAAGGCGGTCTGTCATAACATTTTTAGCATTCAATCAGACATTATTGTGAGGTTTGGTATTTGTGTCCCTCGTTCATCAAGACAAAGTTAAAAGTTTTCTTTGTGATAATTGTAGAATCGATAGCGTTGCAGTTAAAGTTGTGCCGCAGGTGTTATTAAATGCCAGTACTTGTTACATCATGTGCGAGTCCCTTCGCACGCACCTTGTGACGGTTGACTGACCGCAAAACTTGTGCAATCCCAATTGAACAATGTTCTACGCATGCGCTCTTGCGGAGTGAATTGTGTGTGTGTGTGTGTGTGTGTGTGTGTGTGTGTGTGTGTGTGTGTGTGTGTGTGTGTGTGTGTGTGTGTGTGTGTGTGTGTGTGTGTGTGTGTGTGTGTGTGTGTGTGTGTGTGTGTGTGTGTGTGTGTGTGTGTGTGTGTGTGTGTGTGTGTGTGTGTGTGTGTGTGTGTGTGTGTGTGTGTGTGTGTGTGTGTGTGTGTGTGTGTGTGTGTGTGTGTGTGTGTGTGTGATCAGCATGCAGTAACCTTGTGCAAGCTTCAGCACGTGTGGAATGAATCGATTCCCTTTGGTGAGTGACACACAGTAAGTCAGTAGAACGAACCACTTTCACCATTACCAATAAACAGATTATTTTAAATGTGTCTTTCATTCGAAATGTTATTAGTTGAATAGCTGCTTTGAGCAATAATATTCTTAAGAAACACATTGGGATCAGATTATTTGAATAGTTAGCACGGATCCTATAATCTAATCAAATGAATTAAATTGTCAGTGTATGGCGGCATAATGACTTTACAGGGAGTAGAGTAGTCAATAGCATTGTCAGAAACGTGGACCTTCAGTAATTGTGAGTGGCTCTTAAAAGAGCCGTTGGTTGTGCAAATTGAGAGAACAATTTACTTGGAGCTGGTGTACTTGGTGACAGCCTTGGTGCCCTCAGACACAGCGTGCTTGGCCAGCTCACCGGGCAGCAGGAGACGCACGGCGGTCTGGATCTCCCTGGAAGAGATGGTGGATCTCTTGTTGTAGTGAGCCAGACGAGAAGCCTCAGTGGCGATGCGCTCGAAGATGTCGTTGACGAAGGAGTTCATGATGCTCATGGCCTTGGACGAGATGCCGGTGTCAGGGTGGACCTGCTTCAGCACCTTGTACACGTAGATGGCATAGCTCTCCTTCCTGGCCTTTCTCCTCTTTCCTTTGCCCTTGCCGGCAGCCTTGGTGACGGCTTTCTTGGAGCCCTTCTTGGGTGCAGCCTTGGCTTGTGGTTCAGGCATTGTGATTGGAGTTCGACAAGTGAATAAACCTGATTGTCGCCTGTTGTGCTCTTGTAGTAATGTCATGCAAATTTGACTGTGCCAACGCCGTTTGCTGATTGGCTGACATAGTTTCGCACAGGGAGGCGGTTTTAAAAATGTGCGGCAGTGTAACAGTGTCCCGTTGAAAAGAAACGTGTGGCTGTTTTGATTTTATCATGGAAATCAAATAAAAAGCCTTAAAAAATAAACTTTATGCCATGCACAATACAATTAATTTCCCTTAGTTACACAAGTTACAAATGAAGTGAAGTGAATTATATTTATATAGCGCTTTTCTCTAGTGACTCAAAGCGCTTTACATAGTGAAACCCATTATTTATGTTACATTTTTAAACCAGTGTGGGTGGCTCTGGGAGCAGGTGGGTGAAGTGTCTTGCCTAAGGACACAAATGTAATGTATTAAAGGGACAAGCGGTAGAAAATGGATGTATGGATGTACTAGTATGCAGGGTGACTTATTTGACTGATTTTATAGATTCAAAATTAATTCTTGAGAATAATTAATCTGCTCCTCCTTCATAAAAGACACCATTTTGACAATATTTAAAATATGTATTGTATATTTAGTTTTATGTATAAGTATGGACATGTTTTTTGCAATAGTTTTCCAAAATGTTAAACATATTACATACTCCTTGGATATACATACCTACCCAACTTTAATACATATTTGGAATAAACTACCAGCAGCTCTTCAATTATCCACAACTGCATTTTATTCTTTAAAAAAAACAACTATTGAAGGCTATGTTAGTCTGGAGTGATGTGTTGCATTTGACCTGTCCTATTCTTGCTGCTGTGATCGTTGTGATTCTTTGGGGGAGGTGGCTTTCAAAGACCCAGTGTGTTCTTGACGTTTGCATGCAGCCAACGTGTTTTGCTTTAAATTGTATCAGGGTGGGACATGACAAGGTCTGCATTTTCCATTGATTGATTGAGAAGTTTATTGACATCTTAAAGAATTGAATCTATGAAATGCTTTAAAAAGGCAAATGGATGGCACAAAAAGCCAAAAGGCTTGTTGTCATTGTGGACCATTAAATATTCATCACATTTGATACATTCAATAATAAAATATATATAACATGTATATAAACAATTACGTTAAAAAACTGATAAATGATGTACATGTACACAGTATACATGTCAGGTGATTTGAAAAAAACAATATATACAACAAATGGGGCTGAGGGGGGTATATACACTATGTACATGACTATGCACATGTTGACTCCAAAAGTGTGAAAACAGAATGAGAAAATATATATACACTATAACCACATATAAACTTGTTTGATGCTTCAAAGAGTTGCTGGGGATCAATTTTGGTTCAGATCAGGTAGAGGTTGAGCTGAGCCATGATTTTATGGCAGTTTTAAAATTTAGTAGGGAAGTTTGAATTTTCAAGTCTGCTTTTTCCTCACTCCTTTAGGATGCTTGATTATTTGAGAAATAATGTGTGAATGTTTTACATGTTCCAAATAAAAATAAATTGGATGTTCATTACATTGATTATCTAAAAACAATATGATTGGTGTTAAGGCAGATCCAGAGCAGTGCTTTTATAACACAGGATTAGATTGCAATAAATATTATGGTATGTATTTGATTTATTCCATCCATCCATCCATTTTCTACCGCTTGTCCCTTTTGGGGTCGCGGGGGGTCCTGGAGCCTATCTCAGCTGCATTCGGGCCCATAGACGGGGTACACCCTGGACAAGTCGCCACCTCATTGCAGGGCAAACATAGATAGACAGACAACATATGTACAACATATGTGCATATATCATGTATATTTGTGACTAATACTGTATTAAAGATGGTTGATGTAAATGTTGCCAAAACAGTAGATGCAAGTATGCACTATTATTGCACCCATAAGATCAGGGGTGTCCAAACTTTTTCCACTGAAGGCCGCACACGGAAAAATTAAAGCCTGCAGGGGCCATTTTGATAGTTTTCATTTTCAAATCATAACAAAATATATGGATTTTTTGTTTTTGTTTTAATCTTTAGGGCTCCCGGGGACCATAAAGGATCTAAGTCATTAAAATGTTAAAAACAAGTCAAATTATTTTTAAAAATTTTTAATTTAACGCTTACAGTAAATCTCTACAGTATATCAACTTTAGGTTGATATAAAATTTAAAAAACCAAAAAGGTTTTATGCTTTTTTCTGTCAAGACAACTTTGTTTTTTATAATAAAACTGAAATATGCAGCATTTCCCCCACTGCCCAAAACATTCAGAAAGCAATGTTTGATGTGAAGTAATTGGAGCCTTAAAAACATCAATAATGCAAGACACCATTGATATTAATTCATTGTTATTTTTGAGTAATCACAGTGAAAAGATAAATAAAATCCCATTAAATATATTTAGGATACAAAAGGTGCCCCACTCAAAGTGATACATTTGTATTAGTTTTTTTTTACTTTCAACACTTAAGTTACGAGATCAACTTCAGATATATCTGTCATTTTTACGTTTGAACTATTATTTTGTTTGTTTTATGCTCTCTTGTCAAAGAAAACGTTGATGTTTTTGTATGGCAACCACACAATATATGCAATATCTTCCACATAAAACATTTTAAAGTGAAATATTTGAAATAATTGGAGCCTTGAATAGGTCAATAATTCATTATAACAATTTTTTATAGCAATGGCAATTAAAGAAAAATAATGATAGACAAAAGAAAAAAACAGCCTGCATGGCAGCTTTGTGTCATCATTGCAACTTTTTCTAGTTAGATTTCACCTCATTCTACTTTTTTTAATGATTATTTTTTATTTTTGTAATAGCATTTCCAGAATATGTGGTGGGCCAGTATACAATTAGCTGCGGGCCGCAAATGGCCCTCGGGCCACACTTTGGATACCCCTGCTAGGGATGTGCGTATTGATCCTGTGGTATCGATATATCCATACTCACACGCTACTCATTTGGCATCACTTTTCTGAAAAAAGTATCGATATAAACCAAAAAACGGCGTGTGGGGGGTGCAAGCATCACTTTCAGATGTTTTTTATTACTTACTTAACTTACTATGTGCTGGGACACCCCTGTACCTGGCAGAGTATAGAGCTGGCCCAGTCACGTGACAGGAGACAGCGAATGAGCGACAGCGATGCAGCCAGGCATATCCAGTGTTGTCCAATCGTTGACTTAAAACAGGCATTGTTTTTTGTTTTTTTAGTAATGTTTACTGAATATTTTTGTTTAAATGATTATCCTAAATTCAAATAATTTCCACACAGGGGAATTTACGGTTAGTTGAAAATTGCTTGAGTATTTAAAACAAGATAAGAAAGAGATACAATTTGGAGATTCTTCATCTTTGCATTACAGTTTTAATTTTTTCCAAGAAAATCTTGAATATATGATAGAATGTGATTTTGGTTTTAATCTGTAACATTATTTCTTACATTTCGAAAACATTAGCCTATTTCATATTTCATTAATTGCTAATTATATCACAAACTTTAAAAAATACCTGCAGCTTCTTGCAATTCGGATTTGACTGTTAATTGGAAAGCCCTAATTAATTATTATTATATATAATATATAGTTATTATTATTATATATAATATTTAATTTATTTTTCATATTTGTGTTATTTATTTTAATTTTACTTTTATTATATATTGACCATAATAAATGTGGTATAAATGGTAATAATACCTGGGATTTATATAGCGCTTTTCTAAGTACCCAAAGTCGCTTTACATGTTAAAAACCCATCATTCATTCACACCTGGTTGTGGTAAACTACTTTCGTAGCCACAGCTGCCCTGGGGTAGACTAAATGGTCTGTATTTGTCTTATGATTTGTCTTAAATAATAATAGTAATAATATTTTTGACTGACAAAAAATTGCCAAGAAATTATTGGTGTCGGTATCGATGAAAATGCAAGAAAGGGTATCGGTATTGTATCGAATCCTAAAAGTGTGGTATCGCCCATCCCTAACCCCTGCATAAGATGAAGGCCTATCATGTGGACACACTCTTTAACAGTAAATGTGGTGGCTCTTAAAAGAGCCGTTTTAGTAGACAAGGTGCGAGATGGATTTACTTCTTAGCTGCAGTCTTGACTTTGGGCTTGGTCACCTTCTTTGCGGGGGCCTTCTTGGCCGCAGGACTCTTCCTTGCCGCGGGGGCTTTTCTGGTCACCTTTGTGCTCTTGGCAGCACGCTTGGCCGGGCTTTTAGTTGTCTTCTTTGCCGCTGGTTTAGCTGCCTTTTGGGGGGTAGTTACCTTCTTGGTAGATTTTTTGGCAACAGCTTTCTTGGCTGCGGGTTTTTTCACTGAAGTCTTCTTAGCGGCGGTTTTTGCCTTAGCGGGCAATTTGGTCTTCTTCGCATCGGTGTTCACCTTGAAGGACCCGGAGGCGCCAGTGCCTTTGGTCTGGACCAGGATATCCTTGGCCAACAGATTCTTCACCGCAATCTTAACGCGGGCCTTGTTCTTCTCCACATCGTAGCCGGAGGCGGCCAGGGAGCTCCTGATGGAGGCGAGGGAAACCCCTTTGCGCTCCTTGGATAAGGTCACGATTTCGACAATGCGCGTTGAAACGCTCAGTCCGGGCTTGGCGGTCTTGGTGGTCTTCTTCTTCGCCGCCTTCGTGGCAGCGGGCGCGGCTGGAGCGACTTCTGCCATGTTCTCTGTTTTACTTCCGTTGTCCTTCTCCGGGAGAGATGTGAGTGGTCTGAATGGTGCCGCGCAAAGGGGCGGAACTTATATGTACTATGAGAACCGTGGAGACTCAATCAGCCGAGTCTGTCCTCAGCGTGCCACCGCCTGTGTTTTCTCCGCGCTTTTAGAACGATAAAAAGACGCAGTCGAAATTATTTTGGACACAAAAACGATTCCACGTCACAGCAGACAAGTGTCTCCTTACATTTGCGACGTTTAAAACGCACACATTTCCCACATTTGGACCGCACAGCCTCCAAAGCGGACTTCTTCACTGACGTGAGCAGCAACGCTCGGCGACTTGCCTCGCTCATTTCTACAATAAAACATGAGAAAGTCCCTCTCAAGTCAACAACAAATGTCTGACGGGTGACAAAACATGTCCACTCAGAAGCTTCCAGCCCAAAAAGACTAACATTGATGGCAGCTGTGCAACAGGACATTGTTTTTGTGATGCCAGCAAACACACCGACCACCGATTGAGACATGTTGGAGTCAGGCTGCTGTGTGTTGTCATCATGTAAACAGCATTGTATTTTATTTGGGGAATAAAATATTTGTTTCATTTTAACCATATTTGAATGCCGAATTTTCAAAATGGGGTCCTAGGAACCCCATCAAGTCATAAAAATGGGGTCCCACAGTCAATTTTTGGGGTCCCACTTTTTTGTAACCGTTTGGAAAGCAAATTATAAATGTAAGTGCTATTAAACAAGTTGTGACATGCAAAGCCTCACATTTTAACAACCACTTGTACACCAGCTTGTCAAGAGACAATAGTATGGAAATAAAAACAAATGCCTTTCTGTAGAACAGGGGTGTCAAAGTCAAGGCCCGCGGGCCAGTTCCGATCCGCGAATGAATGATATATGGCCCCTGGGATGATATTTAATTAGTATTAGAAGCGGCCAGCAGGCCACAGCCGCCTGATGCTGTTCTGCACGCACCAATACTCCATCAATCTCACTGTCCCTTTATTTAAACTGTCCACCATGGGTGCCCGAGCTTTCAGCCGCTCTGCCCCACATCTTTGGAACTCTTTGCCACCAGACCTTCGTAACTTGGACTCAATATCCCTCTTCAAATCAAGACTCAAAACACACCTATTACTGACTGCTTATTCATTGTAATCATCTTTTCTTCTCTATCTTTGTTGTTGTTATTATTGTTGTTTTTATCCAATTTGATTTTATTGTTTTGATCTTGTACGGTGTCCTTGAGTGCCCAGAAAGGCGCCTTATAAATAAAATGTATTATTATTATTATTATCAATGTTGGCGCTAGGAATTTTCAAAATGGGGTCCCACAGTCAATTTTTGGGGTCCCACTTTTTTGTAACCGTTTTGAAAGCAAATGATAAATGTATGCATTAAAGTTAAAGTACCAATGATTGTCACACACACACACACACTAGGTGTGGTGAAATTTGTCCTCTGTATTTGACCCCCTTGATCACCCCCTGGGAGGTGAGGGGAGCAGTGGGCAGCAGCGGTGACCAACCAGGAATAATTTTTGGCGATTTGACCCCCAATTCCAACCCTTGATACTGAGTGCCAAGCAGGGAGGTAATGGGTCTCATTTTTATAGTCTTTGGTATGACTCACAACCTACCGATCTCAGGGCGGACACTCTAACTACTAGGCCACTGAGTAGGTTGACATCGACTAATAAGTTGCTTCCTCGCCTCGGAAATTGTGAAAGTTGATTCTAGATCATAAATCATGCCTCTCACCTTGACAGTACAAGGATGATGACATATTCTGACAATTTGGTACACTTTGACAGCAAATTTAGATCTGGAAATGGTTATATTTAACATTCTAAATTCTGTTTTGGAAAAAGGTTGTGATAAAAGTTACATAATTTGTTAAAAAATGTGTGATTCATGAAATGAGTCCAAATGCACAGGTTTTGTTGTAAATGATGCTACATGTGTACAGAATACACCACATGATGTTAGTACATCAGTTGAGGAAAATGAGTAATTTACATTAATAACATCCTGTAATTTGATTTTGATCTTACTATTTATTACATCTTCTGATAGATTAAAATTTTACACCAATGAGAGCATTTTAAAACTCTGCCAGACTCGCACCTATTTGACCGATGAATATTATCGCATCATTTATTCAAAAAGTATAAATCACGACAAATAAAGATTGACTACTATGAACAGCAACATGTAAGTGTAAACATTTTTTTTTTTAAAACATGATTTGTATGTATTCAGATTGTGCTTGTTCTTTTTTTAAACAATTTTAAAACAAAGAAAACAATCTGAAGTTGTCTTTATTTTTAAGTTATTTGTACAATTTCACAATGTGCTTGTTCTATTTTAAAACAAAGAAAAAAATCTGAAGTTGTCTTTATTTTTAAGTTATCGTGGCAGGATTTTACCAGTCCGGCCCACCTGGGAATAGATTTTCCTTTATGTCAGGGGTGTCAAACTCATTTTAGATCGGGGGCCACATGGGGAAGAATCGACTACCAAGTGGGCCGGACTGGTAAAATCACGGCATGATAACTTAACAACAAAGACAACTTCAGATTTTTTTCTTTGTTTTAAAATAGAACAAGCACATTCTAAAATTGTACAAATCATAATGTTGTTCTTTTTTTTTTTTTTACAATTAGCTGTTGCGGTTAATAGTTTTTATATTTATTTTGCCATTATTTATATTTTCTGAATAAATTATGTGATACTGTTCATCAGTCAACTCATTGGTGTTAATTTTCAATCTACCAAGATAACAAAATTATATCAAAATCAAATTACAGGATGTTATTTATGTAGTTTGATCATTTTCCTCGACTGATGTACTAACATATATTTTGTACATATGTAGTCATCTACAAAGATACAAATAATTGCTATTGCGACATCCAGTGGACACATTTAGAACAGCTGTTCCTTTCATTCAAAAACTTCAGGTGAATTTTTACACTCAGCCCTTGGGCCGTACATTTGACACCCCTGATCTACGTGCCCCCTGAGCTAAAACCTACTCAGTGGCCTAGTGGTCAGAGTGTCCGCCCTGTGATCGGTAGGTTGCGAGTTCAAACCCCGGCCGAGTCATACCAAAGACTATAAAACTACAGCACTTAGCATTAAGGGTTGGAATTGGGGGTTAAATCACCAAAAATGATTCCCGGGCACAGCTGCGCAGTGAGTACCGCTGCTGCTCACTGCTCCCCTCACTTCCCAGGTGGTGAACAAGGGTGATGGGTCAAATGCAGAGGATACATTTCAACACACCTAGTGTGTGACAATCATTGGTACTTTACCTTAAAATGAATTCGACACCCCTGGGTTAGAGTTATTTTGCTAATGTTTACTGAACTGAAATTGTTGGTTTGATCATTTTGTTAAGGATCCCCGATGTTAGTCTGAATACCATTTAGGTCTGGTAGGTCATTTGAAATGTAAAACTAAACCATGATGATTCGGTGAACAAATTTTTTGAACGAATCAATTTAAGGAACTGATTCTAGTGATTCAGTACAGTCAAAAGAACTGCCAATCCCATCACTAGTGAGCTGGAACTTGACAAACGCCGTCTTTATAACATAAATGCGGACCTGAAAGAGGACAGTTGATGCAATCTTAGCTAGGAGGGGCTTTACTCAGGAGCACTTACCCTTTGTAACAATGGGAGCTACTGTTTAGATATGAAAAGTTAGTTTTTTTCCATTTGCTTACATACAATTTTACTAACTGTGTCTTTTTTCAAAATGATTTACACACTTTTCCAAACACAACATTCAATTTTCTTAATTCAAAGAGACACACTTCGGTCAAAACATATGCCCGTTCATCAAAATAAAGCAAGCATTTGTAAAAATACAGTTTTATTGTCATCTCGCTCACACAGACTTCAAATGACTATTGAACACTATTGGAGTGAGTTACCCAGAAGAGTGTTCCTGGTTCAATCCCCACCTTTTACCAACCTTGTCGCATCCGTTGTGTCCTTGAGCAAGACACTTCACCCTTACTCCTGATGGGTCGTGGTTAGGGCCTTGCATGGCAGCTCCCGCCATCAGTGTGTAAATGTGTGTGTGAATGTGGAAATAGTGTCAAAGCGCTTTGAGTATCTTGAAGGTAGAAAAGTGCTATACAAGTATAACCCATTCAAATACAAAACACATTTGTAAAAAACCCTATTTTACCGTAAGAAATCACATGTTTGGGGCATTTTGCCTGACCTTTTTAGCATATGTGATGAATGATTACTGTAACTTGACAAAATATATTGGCAAATCCGTAGCAATCGTCATTGTTTACTTTGAAGTGGGCCTATACGTAAGGACCTAAAAGAGAAAGTACAAATGTCCTGTAGTCTTTTCAAGAAGTGCTCAACAATGATGCTGCAAACTGAAAATGAGTATTTTTACCACAGTCAGGTAAAGTAACATATCCCAGTAGTCGACAATGACATGCAGTACAAATTCAAATCTGAGACAAATATAAAGCTTTTAAAAAAATCTGGAGATAAAAAAAATTGACAGCATAGAGTAAAGGCTACATGTGCAGACTTAGGCAACAGCAACTCTATGAAAGAACGTACTCAAAAACCTCAGTTATTGATTGTAATCATCACCTGCCCGTCTAGTCGGATCAGGCCATCGTGTCTCATCCACACCACATGTGCAAGATGGGAAAGTGTGTGTGTATTGAAGGAAGCTTGAAGCTAAACTCCAACAGAACAACACTCGTGAGGTTTGGAAGGGTATGAAGGCCATCACAGGCTTCAACAATAAAGCCAAACTGCTGGATGGGGGTGTAGATAGAGCCAACGAGCTGAATTTGTTTTTCAATAGATTTAGCAATACACCCCTTACTGGCCCTCCCCCCACTACTCCTGTTCTCACACCTCCCCTGAATTTCAATACACAAACTCCTTCTCTTTTACCTGCCACAGCCGCTTCTTTCCCCCCTCCCCCACTTCCACCCCCACTGAGAAAGCCAGCCCAGTGTGTCTGACACCTGGACATGTAAGACGGCAGCTGGAGAGAGTAAATCCAGCTAAGTCAGCAGGCCCTGACCGAGTCAACCCCTGGGTCCTGAAGACTTGCGCTGCTCAGCTAACTGGGATCCTGCACTTCATATTCAACCTGAGTCTGAAGCTAGAACGGATACCACTGCTATGGAAAACATCCTGCATAGTGCCGGTGCCCAAGAAGCCCATCCCATCGGGCTCAAATGACTTCAGACCTGTTGCCCTGATGTCCCAGGTCATGAAGGTCCTCGAGAGACTTGTGCTGGATCAGCTGAGACCACTGGTGGCTCCTTCCCTGGAACCTCTACAGTTTGCATATCAGCCCCATGTAGGAGTGGATGATGCTGTTATCTACCTGCTGCATCATGCTCACTCTCACCTGGATGGTGGGAGGGGCACTGTGAGGATCATGTTTTTTGATTTCTCCAGTGCCTTTAACACCATTCAGCCCATTCTGATGAGTGACAAGTTGCTCAGGATGGGTGTCAGTTCATCCATTGTCTCCTGGATCACTGATTACTTGTCTGACAGGCCCGAGTTTGTGCGACTGGGGAGCTCCCTGTCGGATACTGTGGTCAGTGGTGTAGGTGCTCCACAGGGGACCGTCCTGTCTCCTTATCTGTTCACCCTGTACACCTCAGACTTCCAGTATAGTTCCAGGTCCTGACACCTGCAGAAATACTCTGACGACTCTGCTGTGGTCGGGTGTATCAGAGAGGGACGGGAATTGGAGTACAGGACACTGATCGCTGACTTAGTGGAGTGGTCTCAGGCGAACCATCTGGTCCTTAATGTGGACAAGACCAAGGAGCTGGTCATCGACTTCAGGAAGAGAGTGACCCCGGTGGAGCCCATCAAGATCCAGGGCCGGGTGGTGGCAGTAGTGGAGCAGTACAAGTACCTGGGAGTCCACTTGAACAGCAGACTGGACTGGAAGGACAACTGCAAAGCTGTTTACAAGAAGGGCATGAGCAGACTCTTTTTCCTGAGGAAGCTTAGGTCCTTTAATATGTGCAGCAAGCTGTTGGAGATCTTTTATCAGTCTGTTGTGGCCAGTGCACTGTACTTTGCAGTGGTTGGTTGGGGGAGCAGCACCAGCAAAATGGACTCAAACCGGATTGATAAACTGATCCGGAAAGCCGGCCAAACTATTGGCACGCAGTTGGAGGCGTTTGTGTCAGTGAGGGACAGGAGGACACTGGACAAACTGCTGGCCATCACGGACAATCCTGCCCACCCACTCCACCTGACAATTAAGGGACAGCGGAGCTCATACTCCAACAGGCTCCTTCAACTTCCTTCCCGCACTGTGCGATTCAAGAACTCCTTCATTCCACACTCCATCCAGCTGTATAATCACTCGCCATACAGCAATAGATGACATCTGCCTATTACCTGACACCTGACATGTTAGCTACTTCTCTTTGTTTCTAATGTCTATTTTCTATTTCCTGCTGGATCTACTCTCTATTTTATGCTGCTGATGTCACATATACTGTAATATTGTACATGGTCATTGGTATATATTGTATATATGTTTATAGACATAATATAATATATCTGTATATAAATATTATTCTGTACACATATTATGTATATATTTGTATATACGTTAGATTTTTTTTAGCGCTATATTTGTCTATTTATACCTGCATTGTCCTTTCCATCCTTACACTTTCCATCATTGTAACTGAGCTACTGTGTTGAACAATTTCCCTTGTGGATCATTAAAGTTTGTCTAAGTCTAAGTCTAAAGCATTGAGTGTAAGATTTCGCAAAAAACTGTGAAGCATAGTCTATGCCTAATATTAGGCTCATCTGCACAGTGGGTTTGTTTACTGTGTGTAGACTTTTGTTAACTGTGTGAAAATGTAATATTTAGTGTGTAAGCAATTGGAAAAAACTGTAAAACTTGCACTTAAGTTCACAGAAATATTAATGTAAATTGATGGAATGTGCAATTTTCAGGACTTGTTATTCAGCTAATGTTGGTGAAATGCTTTAATGTGTTATATAAAACGTTATACGAAGCTTAAAGAAAAATATGTTCGGGAAGAATTTGCTATCACTTTTTGAAAAGAGGAAACTCTCAAACGAGAAAGGATGTAACAACTGTTAAGATACGCGTTTCCTACTGTTGTTTGCGTTGCAACAGGGACATTATTCAGTGATGCACCGGAAATGGAGTAGATGATGTACTGTTGTGAACGTGTCTGCCGAAGTTGAACAATAAATTACGGCCCAGTTTGGTATAAATAATAAATTATGTAGTCCATGTGTGATAGAGAACAGAATTTAACACCCTTTACTCAATGGACACAATACGATCTTTGTTGTATGTCAAATGCCATTAAATTTGAGCATAATTATGAGAAATACATTGTTTTCTAACATAACCATCAAACATAAAGCCACACTGTTTTGCTGCTACAATATACAATTAGATGTTGTGAATGTAGCAGTTGTACACTGCAAGATACAACCACAACATAAAAAAGGTCAAATTAATGCCTTTTTAACTGTGACATTTTACATTGTGTCATTGTATTTGACGGTATTTTGAAAAAAAAATAGTCAAACACATCATTGGTGTTGAGTTTTTTTGGTTCTACCACAATGGTAATTATCAAGACCACACTCCAAATGTTAATTTCGAAGAGAATCCAAACCAAGTTTGCTGAAGCAAATATGTTCAAAGGTAAACTGATCTTGCAAGATTTGAAAAAACAAATCTTGAAGACAATGTTGAAAGACACTTTTCTCACAGAAGGCTTTCAAAAGCGACATTTATACTCTTAACCTATGGATTGTTTTTATTTACAATAACACACTATGAAAACAACCATTGATTATCTGGTAAAATAAAAATGTTTACTGTCAAAAAAACAGTGGTACATTTTAGGTTGATTGGCAACCCTAAATTGGCCCTAGTGTGTGAATGTTGTCTGTGTTGGCCCAGCGATGAGGTGATGACTTGTCCAGGGTCACCCCGCCTTCCGCCCAAGTGCAGCTGGGATAGGCTCCAGCACCCACAACCCTGAGAGGGACAAGCGGTAGAAAATGGATAGATGGATGTAAACTGACTAAGGCCATGTCCACACGAACACAGATACTTAATAAACGTATACTTATCATTAATACAAAAGACACAACAAAATGGGCTTTGCGACATGACAGTCAGCTGTTTTGGATATGATCGCTGTGAAACCTCCACCTGATGTAACAACTTTGACAAGCAAGACTTTTTGCTCCGTCATAAGAAAGGTGCAACATTATCTTCTGTGTTTAGTTCTTACTTCACGACAAATCATGAAGCTAACTTACGTGTCTTGCTTCCATTTTTGTAGATTGAGCTGGGCACGACCGTGCTCACGCGTAAAAAGCGACCAAGCGACTAAAAAACATCATGTAACGTCCTCCTTGTAGTGTGTACTGTCGACATATTCGTTTATTCTGGAGGCAGAAGATGTTTAAAGATGACACAATGCATAAACGTAAAGGCCTACTGAAATGAAATGTTTTTATTTAAACGGGGATAGCAGGTCCATTCTATGTGTCATACTTGATCATTTTGCGATATTGCCATATTTTTGCTGAAAGGATTTAGTAGAGAACATCGACGATAAAGTTCGCAACTTTTGGTCGCTGATAAAAAAAGCCTTGCCTGTACCGGAAGTAGCGTGACGTCACAGGTTGTGGAGCTCCTCACATCTGCACATTGTTTACAATCATGGCCAGCAGCAGCGAGAGCGATTCGGACAGAGAAAGCAACGAATACCCCATTAATTTGAGCGAGGATGAAAGATTTGTGAATGAGGAAAGTGAGAGTGAACGATTGGAGGGCAGTGGAAGCGATTTAGGTAGGGACGATGCTGTGAGAGGCGGGTGGAACCTGATATTCAGCTGGGAATGACTAAAACAGTAGATAAACACAAGACATATATATACTCTATTAGCCACAACACAACCAGGCTTTCTTTGGCTTGTTAGTGCGTGCTGATTTTAGAAATAATGTAGACTTCCCTGCACATGTAATACATCACCATGTTGCTGACTTCTATGAGTGTTGGGTTTCAGCATCAAGCACTTCACTCTTTAATAATGTTCCCAGGATTCTGTGTAGGTGCAGGCTGGTTAAGATAATGTACATGTCATTGTACGTCTAGTATATCAAAATAAACATAACAGGAGGAGTAATTTCAACAAGTCAGCTATTGCTTTTTTCAGGTTTCTGATTGGACAAAATGTGCATGACAGCAGGTGTATGTACCGGTACTTGTGTGTAGACATAAACAGCTTTGAAACTACGCTTGTGCGGATGGAGATTTTTTAACCCCAAATATGTGTTTTTCAAACTCTCCGTGTTCATGTGGACATGGTCGAAATTGGCCCCGGTGTGTGAATGCGAGTGTGGATGTTGTCTGTGTTGGCCCAGCGATGAGGTGACGACTTGTTCAAGGTCACCCAGCCTTCCCCCCAAGTGCAGCTGGGATAGGCTCCAGCACCCCTCTCCCCCCACAACCCTGAGAGGGAAAAGCGGTAGAGAATGGCTGGGTGTACACCAGGAGTGTCCAAAATGCGGCCCGCAGCTAATTGTTTACCGGCCCGCCACACATTCTGGAAATGCTATTGCAAAAATTAAAAAAAACATTAAAAAAAGTGGAATGAGGTGAAATCTTACAAGAAAAAGTTGCAATGTTGACTCAAAACTGCCATGCAGGCTTTTTTTTCCTTTTGTCTCTTTATTTTTCTTTTTTTGCCATTGCTCCAAAAAAAAGGATAAAATATGTTATAATGAATTATTGACCTATTCAAGGCTCCAATTATTTCAAATATTTCACTTTAAAATGAGGCTCCAGCGCCCCCCGCGACCCCAAAGGGAATAAGATGAGTGAAAATGGATGGATGGATGGGCACTTTAAAATGTTTTATGTGGGAAATATTGCATATATTGTGTGGTTGCCATACAAAAACATCAACATTTTATTTGACAAAAGAGCATAAAACAAACAAAATGATAGTTCAGACGTAAAATGGACAGATATATCTGAAGTTGAGCTCGTAAGTTAAGTGTTGAAAGTTTTTTAAAAAAAACTAATAAAAATGTATCACTTTCTGAGTGGGGCACCTTTCGGATCCCAAATATATTTAATGGGATTTTATTTATCTTTTCACTGTGATTACTCAAAAATAATAATGAATTAAAATCAATGGTGTCCTGCATTATTGATCTTTTTAAGGCTCTAATTACTTCACATCAAACATTGCTTTCTGAATGTTTTGGGCAGTGGGGGAAATACTGCATATTTCAGTTTTATTATAAAAAACTAGGTTGTCTTAAACAGAAAAGGCATAAAACCTTTTTGGTTTTTTTAAACTTTATATCAACCTGAAGTTGATATACTGTAGAGATTTACTGTAAGCGTTAAATAAATAAATAAATAAATAATAATTTGACTTGTTTTTAACATTTTAATGACTTAGACCCTTAATGGTCCCCGGGAGCCCTAAAGGTAAAAAACAAACAAAATCCATATATTTTGTTATAGTTTGAAAATGAAAAATATCAAAATGGCTCCCGCATTCTTAAATTTTTCCGTGTGCGGCCCTCAGTGGAAAAAGTTTGGACACCCCTGGTGTAAACTGACTAAATGAAACACAACCAGGTGATTTTGATTTGTATTAAGGATCCTCATTAGCTGGTTGCCTCAACAACCCACTAGTCTTCCTGGGGTCCACAATTCAATACAGTTACAAGTAAAAGCATATAATTATAACTACACAATACAGAAAAAAATAAAAAATAAAAGCATCAATAAGAAAACAAGCAAACAATTTACAGTCACAGAATAATAATTACCATATAAATAGAACTACACAATATAAAACCAAACAAATCATCAACGAGCAAACTAATTTAAAGACTTGGATAAAACATTACTTTCTTTTTAAAAACCTGTTTACTTTCAATGCCGACGAGAATTGGAGGCAGGTTATTCCAGAGCGATTAAGATCTATAAATAAAAGATTTCCGCAAAGCATTCTTCCTGGAACGAGGGAGTACGAGAATTCCCTTGTGCTTATCTTAAGTACATATAAGCAGTAGAACAAAGTACATATAAGCGGTGAACAAAGTACATATAAGCGGTAGAACATTTTATTATCAAGCCTGTCATTTACTTACAAGTGCTATATATAGAAATTAATGTCTCATTCAGATTAACTTTTTATTTACTGCAATGCTAGCCATTCAAAACGTACTGATTACTACATTCTATGGCACTTCATTAAAATAGCACTTCGGCTTTAAGTATTACCAGATATGTGTCCTATAACAAATGCTTCACAAAAAGTTTGTTATTGTATATCGATGTGAACTGCAACAGAACATGCTGGAACTTTCTCTGTCGAGAATGTGGGTGGCTCTGAAAAGAGCCGTTGGTTGTGTAAATTGAGAGAACAATTTACTTGGAGCTGGTGTACTTGGTGACAGCCTTGGTGCCCTCAGACACAGCGTGCTTGGCCAGCTCGCCGGGCAGCAGGAGACGCACGGCAGTCTGGATCTCCCTGGAAGAGATGGTGGATCTCTTGTTGTAGTGAGCCAGGCGAGAAGCCTCAGTAGCGATGCGCTCGAAGATGTCGTTGACGAAGGAGTTCATGATGCTCATGGCCTTGGACGAGATGCCGGTGTCAGGGTGGACCTGCTTCAGCACCTTGTACACGTAGATGGCATAGCTCTCCTTCCTGGCCTTTCTCCTCTTTCCTTTGCCCTTGCCGGCAGCCTTGGTGACGGCTTTCTTGGAGCCCTTCTTGGGTGCAGCCTTAGCTTGTGGTTCTGGCATTGTGATTGAGGTTCGACAAGCGAATGAACCTGAAGTGCGCCTGCTGTGCTCTTGTAGTAATGTCATGCAAATTTGACTGTGACAACGCCGTTTTCTGATTGGCTGTTGTCGTTTTAAACTGGGAGGCGGTCTGAAGAATGCGCGGTAGTGCAACAGTTATAGTCACGTGATACCCGTTAAAAATAAATGGGTGGCCGTTTTGCTGTTACATTTTATAATGGAAAGCAATTAAAAAGCCACAAAAATGTCGCTTTATGTCATGCACAGTTGTACATAAATGTATACTAGATATATATATTTTTTACAACAATTTCCAATTCCTACAACTACATAGCTAACAAGACAAAAGTTTAAAGCAAAATCTCAGTTTGGTCAAATGAAGTATTCTATATTCACTTTGACATGCATGTATACATTTTACTATTATCTATTAGTGTATTTTTTAATCTGTAGTATTACAATTCTACAAAGTTCTTTAGATTAGGGAACACTCAAAAGTAGTGATATCAGAGTCAAATTATTGTAATATGGGAATACCTTGGGAGTTATATACTATAAAACAATATTGGCCAATATTTCAGAATAATCCTTACCAATAGTTATATGTGTAAATTGTAATTATTCTGTTCACACATTGTATTTTGTAACGGTTACCAAATACTGAAATAACGATACCATCGAGTCCAGATTTGTATGTTTTAATACTAACTCTCAATTCAAGATATTGATCGTCATTATACTTAAATTATTTGAGATAACGTAGAGGGACAAGCGGTAGGAATTGGATGGATGTATCATTAAAAGGGTAAGTGTAAAGTACACTACTTTCTCTTCTGCCAAAGTTAGTTACGATTTACGGATATTTGCTCTTGATGATGCAAGTATTTGGCCCTTAAAAGGGCCCTTTGGGTAATAGGAGAGGGGGAATAATTTAGCCTCCAAAGCCGTACAGAGTACGTCCTTGTCTCTTGAGGGCATAAACAACATCCATTGCAGTCACCGTCTTCCTCTTGGCGTGTTCGGTGTAAGTGACAGCGTCACGGATGACATTCTCCAAGAACACCTTCAACACCCCACGGGTCTCTTCGTAGATCAAGCCGGAGATACGTTTGACGCCACCACGACGAGCCAGGCGACGAATTGCTGGCTTGGTGATACCTTGGATGTTGTCCCGTAAGACTTTGCGGTGACGCTTGGCGCCTCCTTTGCCAAGACCTTTGCCGCCTTTGCCTCTACCAGACATGATGAGTCGATAGAGAGAATGAGTGTGGAGGAACGCACTGAGCTTGTGCTTGTAGCACAACTGCGGACCTAAGAGAGGACAGTTGACGTCTCTGTCTGGGCGCGCCTCCAGTCAGCAGCCCTTCCCACACAGTCTCAGGCGACTTCTGAACAGTAAAATGGGGACAACTATTTTCATGTCTTAAAACTATTATAATGCCACACAACAAGTAAATTCAAGGACTATAAGGCCAATTCAATACATTTTTGCTCATTCATGATACTAAAATCCAGGAGGAGTCACATGCCGGTGATACCTTTTAAATGTATAACAGTTTGCAATAAAAATACAGCACAGTATTATTTATATGACCAAATCCGAACAACCTTTCTTAGTCATGGTGCCAGAAAAAAAATTAAACCAGCACAAAAAATCAATACACATGGTCACACTTAAAACAACAGGCTCACTGAACTTTGTGAATAGTATATATATATATATATATATAAATAAAAATAAACTTTCATCACCATAAAAAACATTGAAATTACACCCATTGCACGGCATGATGGGGGAAATGCAAAACATTCTCTCCACACTTATCGATGTTTGACTATTAACTGCTTGATATTTCTGATTGATTAAAAAGCTTTAAAGAGGTCGTCACATATATGTAAACACACATACACATATACATATATACACACGCATATACATATACATATATACATACGCATATGCATATACATATACATATATACATATACATACATACATATATATATATATATATACATACATATACATACATATATATATACATACATATATATATATACATACATATATATATATATATCCATCCATCCATTTTCTACCGCTTATTCCCTTCGGGGTCGCGGGGGGCGCTGGAGCCTATCTCAGCTGCAATCGGGCGGAAGGCGGGGTACACCCTGGACAAGTCGCCACCTCATCGCAGGGCCAACACAGATAGACAGACAACATTCACACTCACATTCACACACTAGGGCCAATTTTAGTGTTGCCAATCAACCTATCCCCAGGTGCATGTCTTTGGAGGTGGGAGGATGCCGGAGTACCCGGAGGGAACCCACGCAGTCACGGGGAGAACATGCAAACTCCACACAGAAAGATCCAGAGGCCGGGATTGAACTCACGACTACTCATGACCTTCGTATTGTGAGGCAGATGCACTAACCCCTCTGCCACCGTGCTGCCCATATATATATATATATATATATATATATATATATATATATATATATATATATATATATATATATATATATATATATACATATATATATATATATATATATATATATATATATATATACATATACATATATATATATATATATATATATATATATATATATATATATATATATATATATATATATATATATATATATATATATATATATATGTATGTATATATATGTATATATATATACAAACCCCGTTTCCATATGAGTTGGGAAATTGTGTTAGATGTAAATATAAACGGAATACAATGATTTGCAAATCCTTTTCAACCCATAAAAACTACAAAGACAAGATATTTGATGTTCAAACTCATAAACTATTTTTTTTTTTTTTGCAAATAATTAACTTAGAATTTCATGGCTGCAACACGTGCCAAAGTAGTTGGGAAAGGGCATGTTCACCACTGTGTTACATGGCCTTTCCTTTTAACAACACTCAGTAAACGTTTGGGAACTGAGGAGACACATTTTTTAAGCTTCTCAGATGGAATTCTTTCCCATTCTTGCTTGATGTACAGCTTAAGTTGTTCAACAGTCCGGGGGTCTCCGTTGTGGTATTTTAGGCTTCATAATGCGCCACACATTTTCAATGGGAGACAGGTCTGGACTACAGGCAGGCCAGTCTAGTACCCGCACTCTTTTACTATGAAGCCACGTTGATGTAACACGTGGCTTGGCATTTTCTTGCTGAAATAAGCAGGGGCGTCCATGGTAACGTTGCTTGGATGGCAACATATGTTGCTCCAAAACCTGTATGTACCTTTCAGCATTAATGGCGCCTTCACAGATGTGTAAGTTACCCATGTCTTGGGCACTAATACACCCCCATACCATCACACATGCTGGCTTTTCAACTTTGCGCCTATAACAATCCGGATGGTTCTTTTCCTCTTTGGTCCGGAGGACACGACGTCTAGTTTCCAAAAACAATTTCAAATGTGGACTCGTCAGACCACAGAACACTTTCCCACTTTGTATCAGTCCATCTTAGATGAGCTCAGGCCCAGCGAAGCCGACTGCGTTTCTGGGTGTTGTTGATAAATGGTTTTCGCCTTGCATAGGAGAGTTTTAACTTGCACTTACAGATGTAGCGACCAACTGTAGTTACTGATAGTGGGTTTCTGAAGTGTTCCTGAGCCCATGTGGTGATATCCAGTACACACTGATGTCGCTTGTTGATGCAGTACAGCCTGAGGGATCGAAGGTCACGGGCTTAGCTGCTTACGTGCAGTGATTTCTCCAGATTCTCTTAACCCTTTGATGATATTACGGACCGTAGATGGTGAAATCCCTAAATTCCTTGCAATAGCTGGTTGAGAAAGGTTTTTCTTAAACTGTTCAACGATTTGCTCACACATTTGTTGACAAAGTGGTGACCCTCGCCCCATCCTTGTTTGTGAATGACTGAGCATTTCATGGAATCTACTTTTATACCCAATCATGGCACCCACCTGTTCCCAATTTGCCTGTTCACCTGTGGGATGTTCCAAATAAGTGTTTGATGAGCATTCTTCAACTTTATCAGTATTTATTGCCACCTTCCCCAACTTCTTTGTCACGTGTTGCTGGCATCAAATTCTAAAGTTAATGATTATTTGCAAAAAATAAATGTTTATCAGTTTGAACATCAAATGTTTTCTTTGTAGCATATTCAACTGAATATGGGTTGAAAATGATTTGCAGATCATTGTATCCCGTTTACATTTACATCTAACACAATTTCCAACTCATATAGAAACGGGGTTTGTATATATATATATATAGTATATATACATATATGTATATATATATATACACACATACACATACATTATACGTGTATATATATATATATATATATATATATATATATATATATATATATATATATATATATATATATATATATATATATATATATATATATATATATATATATATATATATATATACATACATACACACACACACACACACGTATACAGGTATATGGGCCGATTTTTTTTAGCCCAATGCAGCCCCCCAGCCAAAAGTTTGGACACCCCTGATGCAGGTCGATGTATGCCAAAATGTCTGAACATCTACAATTTTGCTTTAGAAAGCAATTGTGTGTAATATCTAATTCAACCCTTTCAAACAGCTATCAGTTTTCTACCGCTTGACTCCCTTGAGCTAATTAATGTCTTCTTTAAAAATAAAACCATGTTAGAGGGCTTGAGCACATTCAAAAACGTAACCCTCTTTGTACACATGGAAATATTTCAACCATATAGCCCAGCAGTGCTTCTCAATTTTTTTGTCATGCCCCCTTGCACATACATTTTCTTAGGCCCCCCATTATGAATACAATTGCAAACCTGATATGTATCCATTAAAAAACACCATGCCACTGAGCTGAAGACTTGCTTATTGTGTTCTCATGTCCCACATTTATGCCTCATCATATACTTATACACTTGGTCACATTTGCTGGTTGAGCCTGATGATTAATTTGAGCAGTGCTGCCACCTAGCTGGGGTCTTGTGTATCGTTCAAGAACTTAAAAAATACACCAATACTGGATACGTCAATCTGCAGGTTGTATGAATTACATCACAAAGCTGTGAAATACAGATACGTCATTGCAACAGTCTTTATTATAAATCATTTATTTAGATAAGACATGTCATCCAAACATCTGAGGAATCAGCTGGTGTGATATGTTTGATACTGTCCGGCCTTACCTTACCAACCTACTGAGACACACAGTAGAAATAATTCAACATAAATTACTGTAGTGCTGCCTTTCACTTCCTGATGGCAGTGAAGGAGGGGAAGAGGGGAGCAGATTGAAATCTGTAAAAAGTCAGCAGGAGGACCGTCTAGATTAATGCGACAATGTTTCACTCCAACACCGTGGTATCATCTTGGTAAGGAGGTTTTAGAACTGTTAACACTACCCAGTTATCTTTACCTAATATTGATGGCTTTAAAAGTCAAGCACATTAAACACACATTGGGGTCCAACTTTCTAGAAGTCTACAATACACTTTTGGTCGTTTTCCTGCACTTTTAAGTTTTCATACAACACTTCCCAGTACATTTAATTTAAAAAATATATATTTATAAATCATTTTTTAAAGCCTACAGACGTTTTTTTTTTACCCAAAAGCCGACTTTTACAGTAGAAAACTCAGGGAAAGAATAAACTTACTGTGAAAAAAACATTGGTGGAAAAAAACCTATTATAACACTTCAGCTAATTAATCAAAATGTAGCCAACCTATAATACAGAAGGGTCCTCTTACAGTATGTTCATCGTTTGACCCTACAGAGTCCAATCACAGTTTAATCAGAGGGGAGCAGATGCATTGTAAAGCAAGCTCAGACTGGATTGGTGGGATTTTTTTGACCGTGTGCAAAATGTGATTGTCGTGCATTACGCTTGTGTCAAGAGCTCCTGAGCCCACGTCTTGATGGCAGAGGTCGTATGTTGGAGCAGCTGCCACGTAGAGTTGGTGAAGGATAAAACGTGTCCTTGCAGACATGAAACAGTTATTTCCCCACTGCAAAAAGAAAGACAAAACACAATTGACTCATTAAAATCGTAATGGGGTTTTATGCAGCACACTTTATAGTGGAACCTCGATTAGCGAACCCCTCTATTTGTGAACTTTTAGCCAAATATGCCTTGTGCGGAGCATGTCTCTGTGTACCAACGCTTTAGTCAGTCATTTATTTTGTGTGCCGCTTGCAGCCAAAAAGCAGGGCGGAGCATTTTTGGGGAGGTGCCGCCCTCCACATCACTTGCTGCGCAGGACACTGCTGGTCACTTCTCAGCGCTTCAGCGTGTGCCTTCTGTGTTTTTTCACCTTTTGTATATTATGACAACTTGAGTCCCAAAAAGACAACTGATAAGCATAGAAAGGAGGACTGTATCGCTGTAGATTAAGACAATTTGCAAGAAGCACAATAATTGCGCTTAAATGTATGGAATAATCTTCGAAGCAGGCGTTGTACCTCGAAAGTTTTAATTGTGATCAGACCAGACTTTCCTGGAACAGAATGCCAAAACAGACTTATTTCACAGCGAAGAGCTACTCCTTTTTCCAGGGTGCATGCACACACAACGCCGATTCCTCTCTCCTTTGTCGGTCTGCTCATTTCTTGTCAACTCCCCCTTTGACGCTAAAGTGGATTTTATTATTTTTAATGTTTATTATTGTAGCAATATGGTTGTTAAAGTTATTGATTTTTGTGATTTCTGACCATTTGTGAGGGCACCTAAGGGACTTCTTTGCAGAGCAGCACATACAAAGACAGCAGTTTGTCTTCATTTTGGCTGGTTAATAAAGAGAACGATGTACAGTACTGCATAGCACGTTATATTGTGTCCAAAGTGTACAAACCTTCACTGAAATAAGGACTTTTATTGAGGCTGGAACCCATTGTTCATATTCAGATTATTTAAGGAGACATTTGCTTTATTATACAAACTTTTTGACTTATGAACCCTGTTTAAAGGCCTACTGAAACCCACTACTACCGACCACGCAGTCTGATAGTTTATATATCAATGATGAAATCTGAACATTGCAACACATGCCAATACGGCCGGGTTAACTTATAAAGTGCAATTTTAAATTTCCCGCGAAACTTCCGGTTGAAAACGTCTATGTATGATGACGTATGCGCGTGACGTCAATGGTTGAAACGGAAGTATTCGGACCCCATTGTATCCAATACAAAAAGCTCTGATTTAATCGCAAAATTCCACAGTATTCTGGACATCTGTGTTGGTGAATCTTTTACAATTTGTTTAATGAACAATGAAGACTGCAAAGAAGAAAGCTGTAGGTGGGATCGGTGTATTAGCGGCGGGCTACAGCAACACAACCAGGAGGACTTTGAGATGGATAGCAGACGCGCTATCCGATGCTAGCCGCCGACCGAATCTATGATCGGGTGAAGTCCTTCGTCGCTCCGTCGATCGCTGGAACGTAGGTGAGCACGGGTGTTGATGAGCAGATAAGGGCTGGCGTAGGTGGAGCGCTAATGTTTTTATCATAGCTCTGACGAGGTCCCGTAGCGAAGTTAGCTTCAATGGCGTCGTTAGCAACAGCATTGTTAAGCTTCGCCAGGCTGGAAAGCATTAACCGTGTAGTTACATGTCCATGGTTTAATAGTATTGTTGATTTTCTGTCTATCCTTCCAGTCAGGGGTTTATTTCTTTTGTTTCTATCTGCATTTAAGCCCGATGCTATCACGTTAGCTCCGTAGCTAAAGAGCTTCGCCGATGTATTGTCGTGGAGATAAGTCACTGTGAATGTCCATTTCGCGTTCTCGACTCTCATTTTCAAGAGGATATAGTATCCGAGGTGGTTTAAAATACAAATCCGTGATCCACAATAGAAAAAGGAGAAAGTGTGGAATCCAATGAGCCAGCTTGTACCTAAGTCACGGTCAGAGCGAAAAAAGATACGTCCTGCACTGCACTCTAGTCCTTCACTCTCACGTTCTTCATCCACGAATCTTTCATCCTCGCTCAAATTAATGGGGTAATCGTCGCTTTCTCGGTCCGAATCGCTCTCGCTGCATTGTAAACAATGGGGAAATGTGAGGAGCCCTTCAACCTGTGACGTCACTCTACTTCCGGTACAGGCAAGGCTTTTTTTATCAGCGACCAAAACTTTATCGTCGATGTTCTCTACTAAATCCTTTCAGCAAAAATATGATCAAGTATGACACATAGAATGGATCTGCTATCCCCATTTAAATAAAAAAAAAAATCATTTCAGTAGGCGGTTAACTAATCGAGTTTGTAAATACAGGTTCAACTGTAAATGCACAGGTGGACATTCTATATAAGAGGAAATGAAACCAATGGACTTGCTCAATTTTTAAAAAAACGGATGGAATTTATTTACAACTTTGAACGTCAACAACTCTCTCTTCATCCCTCAATGTCTTTTAGGTTGTGATCTTTAAATAAATCCAGAACTTGTTTATCTACCAAGCTAGTGTTTTTATAAAATGAGGTGAAAGTTCATGCTTATCTGTGCCATGAGAAGACTTGTGACGTCCACTGTCCTTCAGTCACAAAACCATCAGCCATGGTCCCATCAAATTGACAAAAGTCTCAACTTGTCAGGTACACAAAAACTGCACCGTAACACACTCGTCTGCAGACTCCAAGTAACCCAAAATGGGTGAACGACTTTTCACAACATTCTACTCTGTCTTGTTGCTTCTTTAGCAGCGGCTTTCTAGCGTATCCCTGCTCTGCCTCGATGTTGGACCCTCTGACTGAGAGTCGCTAATGTCGTCGCTGCCCTCTTCTGGACAACAATAGCTAGAGCAGGCGATAAAAGATGTACACAAGATATGTCAAAACGTGAGTGGGTTGTACTTAGTAAGCATTAGAAGATCAGAAAAAAAAGGCACTGACTCGCATGAGTCCTGAAGGTTGGTCCACGCTCGTTCAAACAGGTCAAAGAGGAACGCCAATGTGGGCGCGATGTAGTTTTGGTGGATGAAGATAAGCAGCTCCTTCAGATAAGCCAACGCCTGGAATACACTGTCAGGAGTGTGTGTCTTCACCTGGAAATAAACAATATTGTAGCGCATAAAGGCACTGGTACATGCACAGTTTATCAGTTTATGCAATATGGAATGTCTAATGTTCACACGTGAAGCGACAGAAGACAAACCATTGTGTTCACATTAAGGCTTAATAAGATCACTTTAAGTTCAATTCAACTGTTTAGCTACAATTACAAAAGTTATGCACATTACCAAAAAAAAAGCACTGAGAATAATACCCAATGTTGGCTATTAGGAACACACAAATGTACCATTTGTAAAATTGCAAATAATAAAATGTGTGAATTCCATGATATTTAAAACTGCACAAATAACTTGAAATAATATACTCTTAGAAAATATCAAAAACATGTTCAAAGATAGAGATGGAAAATATAATTTTTTGAGAGGGCAATTGAATTTAAAGCAGCCTTGTGTTAATACGACTCTTAGAAGTGTGTGGGGTGACCCAGTGGAATCAAGGTATTAAAACAGCAATAACAATTTTAAAAAATAATGTTTTTTAAAGGCACAACAAAAATGAGGAAACATAATATATTAAAGGTGTGATGTATTTATGCAAATTACATTTGATTAAATGAGTGGGTTTGTTACTGTGAGTACATGTGGGTGTAATTAGATATATGTATCTCGTAATAATACACTGATGAGGTGAGATATTTTGTATTGTACTGCTTAAGAATCAGATTATTATAGCTGAGGGATTGGCAGTACCTAAAAGCTTTGCTTATTCTTTCTCTTTTTGGGGCACAAATGGTTTTTTTTGGTATTACTATGGTTTTCTATAAATGTCAATATTGTATTGAAGAAGCTATTATTCTTCTTTAAATTGTGTGGATCAGGCGTTAACCATTTCCATCTCGGAGCCCTACTTTTCCACTACAGAGGGGCCACTGAAATATTAACACTGAATTAGTGAAATTTTAAATCATATTCAATACTTCTAAACTTATTATATTTTAACACATTAAACCTTGTCAAACACTGGGAGTCAAATGTATTGTACATGCAAATTCACATATACTCACACACATACATACAGACATACATAGGTACCTACGCTCCCACATACATATACAAATAAATACAGTACATATTTACACACTCAAAGTTCGTACTTCCACACGCACATTCATTATACAAACATACTGTATACACATACTGTACATATACATTCACTGTAAAAACATACATATACACATACTGTACATATACATTCACTGTACAAACACACACATACTACACATACATTCACTGTACAAACACACACATACATATACTGTACATATACATTCACTGTACAAACACACATTTACACATACTGTACATATACATTCACTGTTCAAACACACATACTGTATACACATACTGTACATATACATTCGCTGTACACACATATACACATACTGTACATATACATTCACTGTACAAGCACACATACACATACTGTACATATACAAGTACATATGCACACATACACTCATGCACATAATCACGTTTCATCAAACATATATTAACGTTGTTGCCCTAGGGTAAACTGGGTATAACACATGGCACACTGACAAAGCTTAACCTATTGTTACTATAACAATCTACAAGGTTAAGGTTGCTTCTCTTTCTTCCCCTCCATTTTTCTGCATTCTTTCGTATCTCAAGTTATCATTACGTATATGTATTGTTGCATTTGAACAATTGTATTGTTGATAATAAAGGTAAAGTACTGGTATTGTTTATTATCAATAGCACTATTTCTATTGGTATTCATATTGCTCCATTTTTAGTGTAATAATGCTCATTGTCATTTCTGTATTTTTATTTTATTTTTTTAATTTTCGCTAACTGCTTATTTGCTATTACTTTTACCATCATATTTGTACATGTCGTATTTGCTGATGTTGCTCTGTTGTTGTTGTTGTTGTGTTTGCTGTTGTTGTTTTTGTCTCTCTGTCTAATCCCCCTCTTGTCCCCACAATTCCCCCCTCTGTCTTCCTTTTTCTCTCTTTCTATCCCCTCCTGCTCCGGCCCGGCTGCACCAAATGATAATATAAATACATTTAATAAAGTCAAAATACAAGTAAGGCAACAAGAGAAGAATCCTACACTTCTCTTTTGTAAAGTAAATCTGAACAGCCGATATGGGCATCTACATCTGCTATATGATTTGCCCGAGAAGCTGGGCAGGACATTATAAAAAAAAAAAAAAAAAAAAAAAAAAAAAAAAAAAAAAACCTTGTCAAATGATGTCAAACCATGTGTCAATCACAATGATGATTATTTAACACATAAACCTTAGGCTTAGGTCAGGCTGATTAAAAAAAGTAAACTGACCAAATATACTGCATAAGAATAATTGTAAAAAAAAATGAATGCTTAAAAAATAAATGTACATACATTTTTGTTGTGCTAAGACAAAAGCTTAAAATATAATAAAAATAATAAATCCTAAATAGATTTTCAAGACAATTAAATACAGTTTCCCCAGTTAAATCATAATTTGTGCGCTTACGTTCTCCATGACTTTAGATTCATAATTCGGTTTCAGATTATCATTACTGCCACAAGTGGTTGAAAAGTGTATTACAACTGAATGCAGCTGCAGCCCATAGGGACCACAGCTGAGAAACATGTTTTTGGCGGCCCTATAAGGGGCGCTCGCTGCCCAACAATGGGTCCTATGGTTAAGAAACACTGGTGTTGATAGAGTATAGGTTTTTTTGTGTCCGATAAAAAAAATTCCAGCATCAAGGCTATACATTTAGGGCAACACTAATTTCAAATTGTTGAAAAATAGTACAAGAGACCTTAAATATGTAATGGAATGTGTTCTGTAATTCGAATGATTGTTGACGAGATCTCACCCATTCTATGAGCAGTGGCAAGTTTTCTTTGACCCACAGGACACCCTGAGTAGTTCTCTCAGAGATGACGACAGCTGCAGTTTGGGTCTTCTCCAGACCTTGTTTAAACACTGGTCCCAAAACTCGTACACCCTCAGAGTAATAATAAGGAGTGTTTGTCTCCAACCAACTAAAGCCAAAATAGAAACAATGTGTTTAAATTAGCTGATTTCATTAGAATTGAAGCAGAAATCAAGTCCATAGATGGACTTCCTGGTACCTGATGCCCTGTTTAGAGTAGACTGTGACTCTACTCCAAGCCTGCTGAGACACAGACGTCACACCTGAGCTATGGAGATGTTTGGCTGTGACTGAGTCTGCAAAATATCCAAAAGGTTAACTAAAAGCCCACATGACAAGTACACTCAGCGCTTGAAGGTAAACAGAGTGCACGGACCGTTGAAGGAGCCGTGAGATCGGACGTCGTGAGCGATGAAACCAGCGACAAACACCAGCAGGACCATAAGCAGCCTGGACCAAGGGAACCCACGTCCCCGCATCTTTACTTGGATACTCTGAAAGAACATGGCAAAAGTCACGCTTCCTTCCAAATACAGCACATTGAATTATGTCTAAATGAATACCTGACCTGCCAACCTTGAAGACATTGGAGTACTACGCAGCCAGGGCCGCCCGGCTTCTGGTTCCAATGTCAAAGTACCAGGCTTCAGTATATATACACATCGTCATTTCCAGGCTATAGAGCACTCCTGTTTTTAAGCTGTACCCACCAATTATAGGGCAAATTTTATTTATTTATTTTCAAAACAGGTTGTCTCTGGGCATGTGCCTTCTCCCACACGCAGCCTGTTGGTGGTGGTAGATTTTCGTTCCATGCGGTACGGTGTTATATTTGTGTCTTAATTTTGAGGTCGCAAAGGTAGATTGTGAAGACAGAAAAATGTACTTTGCAAGCACAGACATATTTTGAAAATAAATTAAACCCAAACAAAAAATTAAAATGTTTGAGCAAATATAATAGTGCACAATAAAAGTGTTTGCATGTTTGCTTGTATCCATATTAACGCTCAATAATTACTGCTGTCTGCAGTTAGACCATGGCACTCTCTCGCCCCTTCTCTTCCGCTCTCTGAACTTCAACCCTCTGCGCATTCAAATTTTTTCTACACTCGCTCAAATTTCTGCTGTGCGCCCGCGCAGGTTGGGACACACCATAATATTTGTGTCAAAAAGGCAACCAATTAGAGAACTGGACAAATATACGCTCCGAGTGGCTGCTCTCCAATGAGATCGCTCTGAAAAACTATTTTCAACATGGCGGCGCTATATGGACTGGAAAAGAGCGACTTTAAAGTCCAAGTATAGCTTTATTTATTAATTTAAAACATCCAAAAATAGACATGTAAAGCTGGGGTGACAGTAGTGATATAAATGTGTTAAAAATATGACACCTCGACTATCGTTATGTCATGCTCTTTGCTCTGCTCTTTACCCAAAATAAATCCTCATAAGGCCATGTTGACGGCTTTGTGCCCCAAGTTTTTTTCAACACTTAGAAGCAAATGTCCAACATCTTTTTCTTTAAATTGTTATACCTAAATAGTTTGACTCAAGTATATTACCGTATTTCCTTGAATTGGCGCAGGGAATATAGTATTCGCACGTCTAGAATTACTGCCGGGTCAAAGTCGTTTCTCAAAATAATTAACGCATGCTTGGCCTTATCGCCGGTTTATTATTGAAGCTGGATCAAATTCGTTTCGCAAAATATTAATTTTATTATCGCATGTCTATAATTTTCGCCGGGTCAAACTCGTTTCGCAAAATATTTAGCATATGGCTAGAACTTCCACCGGGTCAAATTCGTTACGTCACGAGTGACGCATCTGTCCTCATTTTCAAAATGGAGGAAGCTGCTTTCAGTAGTTTACAATCGCACAAAGGAAAAAAGATAAAGAGCTTTTCAGTAGGATTTAAGGTCCAAGCTATTGCATACCGGTACAGTATGCTAAAGAGAACAGTAAGCAGCTATGTCTTATTAATATACCGTAGCTGCGTGTGTGAAATACTGTATAAGTCATTAAATGACTCCCGCCTCCTGGTGGTAGAGGGCGCTGCTGCGCTAGTGATCCTTCTTGCGACTTCCGGTACTGCAGAAGAAGTGAACACACGCAGCAAGAGATTTTTTTTCTTCCAATTTTAACAAGGAGGATTACATACCGGTATCTAAAATAAAACAGTTTTCTAAACTGGACTTTCAATCGAAGCAGGAGGTAATAATTAAAGGAATATCTCCATCGAAACAGAGACTTTTAAAACTGAAGAAAGAAAATAAGGAAGACTTCTATAAACAAGTTATCGATGCTTTTGGTCAGAAGGAGCTGCAAATGGACTCCATTTATAAGTACAGGTAAGACCATAATAACGTTTTTTTAATTAAATGTGCGTTTCATGATGGTATGCTTACATCACACACAAAGCGCACGCCTAAATTTTATGGATTCATTTTGGTAAACGCCGGAGTGAGAAGAGGTTTTAAAATAATTACCGCATGCACGGCCATCCCGCCGGTTTCCGGTAAACGCAGGAGTGACAGGAGGTTTTAAATTAATTAACGCCCCTGCGGCTATTCAAGGAAATACGGTATGTGTTATTAATGTTTGACTCTAATATTTGATATTTTTTTAACTATTTGTACATTTTAAATCATATAAGTTGTTTGTAGATGCTTTGTAAACATTTTTTTCACTGGAAAATTTTAACATTTATGTGTGTTTGACTCACTGTTAATGTGATCTTGTGTTTATGTTTGATCAAGACAATTGAGGGGGAACTGCACTTTTTTCAAATGTTGCCTATTGTTCACAACCATTAAGACATGACGAGGTTTCTTTTAATGTTTATGCATTTTTAAATATTAAATAAACGTTAATAAAAGTCTACTTACAGCGAAACCAATAGGAGCTCCACTATTTCACCCATAAAATCCAATAAACAAACATCCAAAAACCGCCAACAATACTCTATTTACATTTTGTGACTTAAATATTAACCAAGTATTATTGATATTGTTATTTTTAGCGCTAACGCAGACAAACTATAGCGGTGCCGTGATCACTACCGTGTGTGCCGATGTTTCAAGTGGCCTGCTGCTTCCTTGCTCACTGTAAATTTATTACAAAGCATAAAACATGCATCTGACCTGGACAGAAGTAGTCTGTGTAGGTATTTCAACAATTTGGTACACTTTGACAGCCATTTAAGACCCGAAAATGGCGAGAAAGACACTTGGTCCCCCCACCCTGTTTATTTGTGAGGATTATGAGACATTCATCTAAATGGGAATATGTGAACATCCCAGCAGTCGGCATTCTAATGACAGCAGACATTGTACAGTAAGTGATGTTTTATTATGTTTGTTGGCTCTAATTAAGTCTGCAGTGAGTAATAATCAGTGATGGAAAAATAAGAAAAAGAAAACGTGATGTGTTTTTTAAATCAATGCTCCGTGTATGCTTATAATGAGCAAAATACATGAATAATAAATGTTATTATAAATGTGCCAGTTTCTACATAACATGTATGCTTACATCATGTATACAAAATCCTAATAGAGGTGTTCGGATGTTTTTTTAAAGGGCTCTGTAGGCGGGATTACGTGGCCCCCATAAACTCCATTGTAAACTGACTTTTGATAGCATTTATTTAATATTTAGAATGCAAAAAAAACAAAAAAAGCCTCCATCATCATGTCTCTCATAATGATTGTGAACGATGGGAGAAAAAAAAAGTGCAGTTCCCCTTTAATCAATGCAAACATTTGACTAAAGAACCAACACAAGGAAGTCTTTCAAATGTAGAAACAAATCATAATATGACCCATCTAAGACATTCTGAAGAGGTTGATCAGCCTTGGCCGCGCTGATACACAAAACTTTTTTCTGGAATGATTTCCGCTAAACACGGCATCTATGCATACTTTGCAACATGAACATCAAACAGATAAATAGAACTTTGGGCGACTTGCTAAGACGACCACCAGGAAACCTAATTTTGCCTTCACATACAACAAGTGATGCAGGTGAAGAGAGACGGCAGAGACCGCATTTTGCTTGCTTTGAAGCATTGACTGACGTGAGCGATGCTGGCAGCATTAAAGAAAGCGCTCCAATTCACAGAGAGTGCTGCTCCACACTAAATACCGGATTGCCACAACATTTAAAGCTAACGACACTGCAAAACATGTGTATCTGAAGCACACACAAGCCTACATGTGTAATTAAGGGTCAAAATGCGTGCAAAGCGCGACAAATGCCTACAATCTTGCCGATTTGCAATACTTAATGATTAAAAAATAACCTAATTTTAGTTGAAGGTGTGACCTACCTGACACAGGTTATTGCATTCGTGAAGGTCCTGAGATTGGTTTTTGTCTCTCATTTCGTCATTGGTCACTTTGAAAGACTGAATAGTTTCTTGAAGGTTCTTCCTCAGCTGAAAAACAAAAGGATGCGTGAGCGGATAAGTTGTGTAAACATGAGCCTGACACGACAGCATCATACCTTTGGTGACAGAGTCTTCCAGCAGCTCAATAAATGATTCAGCAGCAGACTGACGAGAACAAGATGTGAGTGTTAATCCCCTTTTCTCACAGAAAATATTGAATGTTGCACAAGTATGTAACTTACCTCGATTGGGCTAAGTGTTTTGTATAAAGCTGCCTCCATACTCCCAAACTCTGTACATCTACACACAGACACTCTGTCATACTGCTGAGCAACTGCAAGACACAAAAGTGTGAGAAAGTTAATATGTGCACTGTAGCCCAGATTGAGTGACACATTACCTCTTTCTTCATGTCTTCTGGACAGTGTGGCGTGGCTCTGGACAAGAACGAAGGCAAGTACGTGTGCAAGGTGCTCTCAGGTTTGGCTCCAAACGCTAAGGCCTTTAGTCGAGGGTACAGGCGCCTCAGCTGCTCCTGTAGACTGTACACACACACACACACACAAAATCGAAAAAAATATATACAAGAGAATCTAAGAGGAAGGATAGTGTAATGACTTCTGCATTTTGCATGCATTAGCTGACATTTACCTTGACGACAGGGCATTCTTGGGCATATAAGCAAAATCAAGTAAGGGAAAGAACTCTTTAGGACCCATGATGCCAAATCCCTTGGTCAAATTTGCATGTAGGCTGAAAAAAGACAGAAAGCATACATTGATAAAACACTTAATTTTTGGTTATAATCTACAAAGGGGTGTATCTTAAATCTGTAATACAAGCGCTCTGATACAAGCAGTCCTACATCGCGTTCTGTGCAAAGCTCGACAGCCAGTTAACATCTAAATGTTCACCCAAAACCCACAAGTGTGATATTTCCTTATAAAAAGGTAAACATGGTAGCCTATAGGCTACCAGGAGCTAGCCGCAACACAACAGCCAAGCACACAAGCTAGACACTTAATGTCCTTAATTATCTGATATTGGAGTCTATAGCATGACATCTGTCAACATAAACAATTACAGTTGCATATTACTTTGAGACAGAAAGTGTCCAAAGCAGAAGTTTATTAGAAAGTATCCACTTACAAATGTGTCCTGCGTCATGAACTTAATTTAATTAATTATTGTGACCACTAGGTATCACCAAAACACAAATTGACATTCACTTGAAAAGCAAAAATCCGTCATGGGATTAGTGTTTTTATATGTACCATTGTTCTGAATAATTTTACTTGATTAAACTTTTTTGAACTTCCCACACTAGAAATAAAAAGTATGTACATCGTAGTATGATTCTCATTGATTATGTATCGGATTAATATCGGTATTGGCCAACACTCAAAGCTGCAATATCGCTATTGTATCAGGGTGAAAATGCTATATAGGGGACACCTCTAAACATAACCATAATTTCATTGCATTGTCCTAGTCTAGACCACTCATTTCCAAACAGTGTGTCATTAAAAACATTCAAATGTGATGCAGGATTTTCTCCAATTTCACTTAATTGGTCCAAAAATTATTATATAATACAAACTATGCATTTAAAAAATATATATATACAATTCCGACTGTGAGGCTTTCTGTGTGTGCAGGTTGAGCCCTGACTAGTGCCTACATGATTACATAAGCTTGAGGAAGGCAAGTAAGCTAAGCAGTAAGCTAACAATGATTACATCCCAAAAAAGACAAGTCACAAAATAGAGAATTTAATTCTGCATATAACAGGTAACTTTTACTTCACTGATAACAGGGCTGGCTTACCAGTATGTTTGATATTGTGTGTCAAGGAAGTAGCAAACAAAAAATTAACATTTAACAGACAGAAAACTTGGTCTATAAACTGTGATATGTTTTGCAGCTCTAGACTATTTCTAATGGCTTTTTTATTGTAAAGGTTGCCGACACCTGCTGTAAAAGGTACATCATTTGTGTGTGACAATCATTGGTACTTTAACTTAATAATTACATGTGTATCAACATTTTGTCATTCATAAAACAGAATAAGTCACATTGAGACATTTCTGTTTGGTGGTTTGCCGTGAGAATTTTGTCACTGTAAAATATGTGGCATGGCTCAATAAAGGTTAGAAAACTCCAGGCGGTAGCCAAGCACTTACAGGAGCAGCCTCTCCAGATAGGCAATGGCATATGAAGACAGCGACTTCACTCCCAGCACAGGAAGCATGATACCAAGCCACACTGAAACAAATAAAAGTACCCTCAGTGCAGCCTCCAGGCTGAAACAAGACTTGCAAGTGCAAGACAGAATGTGAGAGAGGAGGTACAGTACTCCCATCTCACCATGTTCTGTTCAAAAACAATCTTGTTACTATTTAAGTCAGACATTTTCTTACTGGTCATATGGGGGCCTGCAGGGGGTTTAACTAGAATAGCTGGTATTTGTATCCATTTTGTACATTTGTAGCGAGTTGTCTCAGAAAATGAGAGCAATAGGCAATTGTTTTGTAACCGGCCAAGAATATTGAGCCATACAGAACCCTAAGCTGGGTGACAGTGCACTTTTGCTTCAATAACCTGCAACCTTGTGTTATTTCAGCATATTATTGCTTAAGTGGGACACAGGGAAGTCAGACAACTGTACTGTACTACTGATAAATAAAAGTGCTTTTGCGTGTGTGAGAGTGCCTTACCTCTTAGTCCCTGACTTAAGTCATAAAATCCAGCTTGCCCCAGAGCCCACATGATGGTCAAACACTTGACAGGATGAGTCTGAACAGACCGCAGCGACTCCAAATACTAAAAAGGAAGGAGCAAACTGTTTATGAGAGCTGCAACTAACAAAAATTGTTTTTGTCACTTTAGTTTTATTGCTCATTTTTTGGCACAAAAAAAACAGAACAAAAACATACAAAAAATTAGACCAGCGCTGGCATGGGAGTAGTCATTTAAAGTACCAATGATTGTCACACACACACTAGGTGTGGCGAAAATATTCTCTGCATTTGACTCATCACCCTTAAATCACCCCCTGGGAGGTGAGGGGAGCAGTGGGGAGCAGTGGGCAGCAGCGCTGGCCACACCCGGGAATCATTTTTGGTGATTTAACCCCCAATTCCATCCCTTGATGCTGAGTGCCAAGCAGGGAGGTAATGGGTCCCATTTTTATAGTCTTTGGTATGACTCGGCCGGGGTTTGAACTCACAACCTACCGATCTCAGGGCGGACACTCTTGCTATCTATATTAAAACATGTGCATCAGAATTTCCTAAGAATTCATTTCCTCAGTCAGAACCCATTGGTCTTGTGTAGGCATGTCCTCCTTGCCCCCTTTCCTTGGTATTGTTTTTTTTACTTGCTGTCAAAGAGGTATCTTTACTCGATATTTGTTCTTCGCATCCTCATTTAAATTTCCCATGTACATGGTTGCAGGTGATAGAGAGATCTTATATCCAATAATTGTTGACAAAGCATTGTGTATCATGTTTTTATGTATAATTCCATAATTTTATTACATATCCAAAGATTCCACACTTTACATATTTTCACCGGTGATGTTGATGGACTCACCGCGCTGACTCGTGTCCCTCCGGAAAAAAAACGAGTGATTATGTCACGACTATCGTCAACTCGTTGCACCCGAAAAACTTTTTAGTGCTCAAATCCATTATCATATTGACCTGAATAGAAGATTACCTCTCTTAATCAATACATGCTACACCAGACAGTTGTTTGGTGCTTCAGTGATCCCCATTATCTTAAAACGAGCCCCGTTTCAGTGACATTCAGGACAAGATTGATTTGACTCACCTCAGGCATGTTCTGGGTTGCCAATTTGGGTTTGTCTTGCAGGACCGCTTGGATGCAAACCCTGTATCCATGTAAGGGCTCCCCTGGAAATACATTGAAACAGCGGTTTATTTTGGCGATTAGACAGTAATGTCACCTGAGCCCAGATCAGTAGATATTTAAAGCTATATGACAAAAGTTAGTCTCAGATCCAGATGATAGAGAAATTACTGGACCTTTTCTATGTGTAGTGTCCAATTTTTTGTACCTCTATATGAGTCGGTGTTTAAGCATAATAACATTTTTCTTTAATGACGCTAAGTCAACTGACCAAGTCGTAATTAGGGATGCAATAATATAAAAATAAAATATGCCCGTTGTTGTGACCAGTTATAATTGTCACAATATTGTTGAAGGTGCTGAAAAGGTACTTATACACACACTGAAGTACTTTAACCAAGTTTCACACAAAAATAAATAAACTTATTTTTTTGGCAGAAGAAACATTAAATATTGTTCTTAAGAGCCCTATTATGTTTTATTTGAGTGTTAAATGTTTATCCTGTTTTAATTTGCCCAGGTTAAGATTTTTTTTTTTAATGATAAAGGGAAAAGGAGTGTTGCACGTCCAGATTATGTGACGTTACGCTGGTTTACATTCTCTTGTAGACACTTCTGTGTAAGTCTTCAGAGTATCGATCTATCACTCTGCTAAGAGCACAGTCTGTGAATTTAATGTACACAACTAAATACCTTATACAAGTTTAGATTGGAGGATGTTAATTGTAATGGGTAATGAAGTCATTGTCTTTTGTACTCATGTTAGCATTTAAGCTAGCTCGCCATCCATTAGCATGCTAGCTTGCTTGCCCAGGAAATGAACAGCGTCACTGGTCTGTAAATTTAAGTGCAATTATTAATCACGGATTTGCAATTAATTTTAATTAAAAAACAGTAATACTGTCAGGAGTTGTACCATAGTTTATCATTAATCCTGTTTATACTTCCCTAGTTGTAATATTGCATAATAATACTATTTGTATGTATGTAAATACAGTATATACAAACTTTTTTTCTTTAGGAACCACAGACCGGATAAAAAAAATGCTTTGGTGTACGAAAATGGTCCCTGTGTACAAACGTTTAATCCACTCATGTTTGCAGCACAGCAATTGTGGGTTGGCTCTGATTGCTCTCTGGTGCTCACTGCCCTTTCAGTCTTTCAGTCAGTGTTGCTGTTAGCTACTGTGCTACTTTATGTGCCTTTTAAGTGTTTTTAGCTTCCTTACAACATTATTCTAGTTTTTCTAGCTCAATATGAATCCAGAGAAAGCAGTTGACAAGCGATGTGTAGCTTTGAAACCTTCACGGTAGTCAACACTTTCTCCTCCTCTCTACCTCTTGATTAAACGACAAGGTAAATATTTGTATTCTTTATTCCTAATCATTATAGCAAGCTGGCTGTCCAAGTTAAGGGGTTTTGTGATTTCAAACTAGGTGCACTACACAGTTATTGAAAGTATGTATGCAAGTCGGCAGAGCAACTTCAAATGACAGTTCAGATAGTTGTTTTGATGTTAATAAATAGAAAGTTGATACAATACACCCTTTGTCATGTTTAATATATAGTACTGTACAGCGCTTAACGTTGTGTTCGAAGTGTACAAACATATACTAAAATATGAACTTTTGTCGAGGCTGCACTCCATTATTCATATTTACATTGTTTTTTTTAAGAAGAAATTTGCTTAAAAAAAACTTCTATTCATAAACTCTGTTAAAGAGCCAATTAAGTCCGTAAATCAGGGTCCCACTGTATACATTATCTCACAATAAGCCCCTTACATTTCAGCAACCGTTTTATTAACTCTTTTTAAAGGGATGAATTGAATTACATTTGGATATACTTTAAAAAAGTCAGTGTACAGCTTGGAAACCAGTATAGATTTACTGTCCACATGGCCATTATAGCCATTGCCTACCTGACGGCCTGTCCAGCTCGCGAAGCATGGTGTAAACACAGTGGTCAAAGAAATCTGGCAGGATGTCGCTGCAACGCCCAATGAGGCCTTTGATCACAGTCTTAAGCTCCTTTCCAGAAAGACAGTAAGGGTAGTCTAGACAAAAACAAGAACAGTGATGGAAAGTCTGACAGAAACTGATCAGCAAATCCCCATGAGTAACGTATACAGTATACTATACTTATGGATGTTATTGTAGTTTGTTAGCAGGTTTGCAGAGGAGAAAAAAACGTTATAGTTGAATAAAGGTGATACTGGATGTTTTACTGTAGTAAAACATGCATGCACATCTGACAAATGTTAAAAAAAAAAACATTTAAAGAAAACGATGCATGTGGTGGTTATTAACAGGTGGTCTGATCCTGCACCTCAGTCACTTATTGACAAGGATATTGCACAACACAGCCACAGAATCACTGCTGCAATAGCGGTCATGAGCAAAAGCTCAGTCAGCAATATTAGCAATGGTTAGTTCATTGTGAACTACAGTACAGCAAATATTACAAGTTTTACACCAACAGCAGAGTTGCACAAACAACATTTAAAGTGTAAGCAGACGTAGATAAAGCTGCTGACTACTCATGATATTTCAAATAATCTGGAGTTATTAAAAACTACATTGAGAGGTTGTCTACATCCACAGCTGTTAACGCCAAAGTTGTTTGGCAGTGTTAGAGATGCAGGCAGTTATCTGACTTTGTAGACCACGCAGACGGCGACTGTAGGATATGTGGTGGTTAACTGAATAAAGGCGTATTGGAAGATTCACGGGATCTGGGGGGAATCATCACAATATTTTTTTTTCCCCATATCAGTCGATAACGATATGTATCACAATATATATAAAATCACAATTTTTGTCATTTTTACCACTGTGTTGCATGGCCTTTCCTTTTAACAACACCCAGTAAACATTTGGGAACTGAGGAGACCTTTCCCATTCTTGCTTGATTTACAGCTTAAGTTGTTCAGCTTAAGTTGTCGTATTTTACGCTTCCTAATGTGCCACACATTTTCAATGGGGGACAGGTCTGGACTACAGACAGGCCAATCTAGTACCCGCACTCTTTCACTACGACCCCACGCTGTTGTGACACGTGCAGAATGTGGCTTGGCATTGTCTTGCTGAAATAAGCAGGGGCGTCCATGAAAAAGACATTGCTTGGATGGCAACATGTTGCTCCAAAACCTGTATGTACCTTTCAGCATTAATGGTGCCTTCACAGATGTGTAAGTTACCCATGCCTTGGGCTAGGGCTGGGCGATATATCGAATATACTCGATATATATCGCTGGTTTGTCTCTGTGCGATATAGAAAATGACTACCGTATTTTTCAGATTAAAAGTCAGTTTTTTTCATAGTTTGGCCGTGGGTGCGACATATACTCCGGAGCGATTTATGTGTGAAATTATTAACACATTACCGTAAAATATCAAATAATATTATTTATCTCATTCACGGAAGAGACGAAGCAAAAAATGTCAGCAATCGTCACACACACGTCAACCAATAAGAATTCGGCGGGGACGGGTCATGGCAGAAGTGCATTGTGGGTCATGGGATGCTAACTGCTATATGCTACTGCCGTAGCTATTCAAATGGATCATTTCTACATTGGCGGTAACTTATAAAAACTGAACAAAAATAGCACCTATTCTTTATTTATTTTAAATTGCCTTTCAAATGTCTATTCTTGGTGTTGGATTTTATCAAATAAATTTCCCCCAAAAATGCGACTTATACTCGAGTGCTACGTATATGTTTTTATCCTTCTTTATTACGCATTTTCGGCCGGTGCGACGTACACTCCAGAGCGATTTATAATCCGAAAAATACGGTATACCGTGATATTTGAGTACCGTATACGTTCTCACGCAGTTGCTTTTAGCTGCAGGCATTACACTTCAGGTGTTTCTCACGCTTTCTTGTCTCTGCTTCACAGAGACATAAAACAAGCGCACCCTCTTACATACATGATACTGTCGCGCGTGCGACATCATACGCTCTCGCCGAGCAGAGAGGTAGAGACATGGTAACGTTAGCTGTGATGCTAGCGGAGAGGTGCGAGTGGTATACGAGAGAAAAAAGGTGTGAATCTGGTAACAAATGAAGGAAGAATTAATTCCCAAGAAAAACAGCACGGGGTCCATCGTCTGGCGGTGGTTTGGCTTCACGCGGGAAGATGTTGGACAACCGTAATATGTCAAGTATGCGGCAAAAGCATTGCTACAAAAAGCAGCAGCACTGCTAATGTGTAGCATAATTTGAAAAGTCACCCACTAGAGAATGAAGAGTGCTTGAAACTCTGCATGTCAACATTTCCGTTCGGTGCCACACCCACAAAATGCCCAAGCAACCATTTCCAGATCAACACCTTATGAAAACACCGTAGTCAACAGAAGGAGATAACGTCCGCAGTAACCTACCACATAGCAAAGGACATATACTATTTGATTTCCTATTATGCAACTCATTTTTATTCGGCAGTTATTGAAATATGGTGTGATTATATGCATCAAGTGTTAATTCAAGGCTAAGGCAAAATATCGAGATATATATCGTGTATCGTGACATGGCCTAAAAATAGAGATATTAATAAAGGGCCATATCGCCCAGCCCTAACTTGGGCACTACTACACCCCCATACCATCACAGATGCTGGCTTTTGAACTTTGCGCTTATAACAGTCCGTAGGACACGACGTCCACTGTTTCCAAAAACAATTTGAAATGTGGACTCGTCAGAGCACAGAACACTTTTCCACTTTGCATCAGTCCATCTTAAATGAGCTCGGGCCCAGCGAAGCCGGCGGCGTTTCTGGGTGTTGATAAATAGCTTTGCCTTTGCATAGTAGTTTTAACTTGCACTTATAAGTTAAATGATGTAGATGTAACGACAAACTATAGTTACTGACAGTGGTTTTCTGAAGTGTTCCTGAGCCCATGTGGTGATATCCCTTACACACTGAGGTCGGTTTTTGATGCAGTACTGCCTCGCCTGAGGGCTCGAAGTTCACAAGCATTCAATGTTGGGTATGTGCCTTGCCGGGACTTCTCCAGATTCTCTGAACCTTTTGATGATATTACTGACCGTAGATGGTGAAATCCCTAAATTCCTTGCAATAGCTCGTTGAGAAATGTTGTTCTTAAACTGTTCGACAATTTGCTCACGCATTTGTTCACAAAGTAGTGACCCACGCTCCATCCTTGTTTGTGAATGACTGAGCATTTCATGGAAGCTGCTTTTATACCAATCATGGCACCCACCTGTTCTCAATTAGCCTGTTCATGTGTGGGATGTTCCAAATAAGTGTTTGATGAGCATTCATCAACTTTCTCAGTCTTTTTTGCCACTTGTGCCAGCTTTTTTTAAACATGTTGCAGGCATCAAATTCCAAATGAGCTAATATTTGCAAAAAATAAAGTTTTCTAGTTTGAACGTTAAAGGCCTACTGAAACCCACTACTACCGACCACGCAGTCTGATAGTTTATATATCAATGATGAAATCTTAACATTGCAACACATGCCAATACGGCCGGGTTAACTTATAAAGTGACATTTAAAATTTCCCGGGAAATATCCGGCTGAAACGTCGCGGTATGATGACGTATGCGTGTGACGAAGTCAGTAAAACGGAAGTTATGGTACCCCGTAGAATCCTATACAAAAAGCTCTGTTTTAATTTCATAATTCCACAGTATTCTGGACATCTTTTGCAATTTGTTTAATGAACAATGAAGGCTGCAAAGAAGACAGTTGTAGGTGGGATCGGTGTATTAGCAGCGGACTACAGCAACACAACCAGGAGGACTTTGTTGGAGCGCTAGCCGCGCTAGCCGCCGACCTCACCTTGACTTCCTACGTCTCCGGGCCGCCAAACGCATCGGGTGAAGTCCTTCGTCCTTCTGCCGATCGCTGGAACGCAGGTGAGCACGGGTGTTGATGAGCAAATGAGGGCTGGCTGGCGTAGGTGGAGAGCTAATGTTTTTAGCATAGCTCTGTGCGGTCCGGTTGCTAAGTTAGCTTCAATGGCGTCGTTAGCACAGCATTGTTAACCTTCGCCAGCCTGGAAAGCATTAACCGTGTATTTACATGTCCACGGTTTAATAGTATTGTTGATTTTCTATCTATCCTTCCAGTCAGGGGTTTATTTTTTTGTTTCTATATGCAGTTAAAGCACGATGCTATCACGTTAGCTCGTAGCTAAAGCATTTCGCCGATGTATTGTCATGGAGATAAAAGGCACTGAATGTCCATTTCGCGTTCTCGACTCTCATTTTCAAGAGGATATAGTATCCGAGGTGGTTTAAAATACAAATCCGTGATCCAAAATAGAAAAAGGAGAGTGTGGAATCCAATGAACCAGCTTGTACCTAAGTTACGGTCAGAGCGAAAAAAGATACGTCCATCACTGCCTCTCAAGTCCTTCACTGTAACGTTCCTCATCTACGAATCTTTCATCCTCGCTCAAATTAATGGGGTAATCATCACTTTCTCGGTCCGAATCTCTCTCGCTCCATTGTAAACAATGGGGAATTGTGACGAATCCTAGCTCCTGTGACGTCACGCTACTTCCGGTACAGGCAAGGTTTTTTTTTATCAGCGAGCAAAAGTTGCGAACTTTATCGTCGATTTTCTCTACTAAATCCTTTCAGCAAAAATATGGCAATATCGCGAAATGATCAAGTATGACACATAGAATGGATCTGCTATTCCCGTTTAAATTTTAAAAAAATCATTTCAGTAGGCCTTTAAGTATCTTGTCTCTGCAGTGTATTCCATTGAATATAGGTTGAAAAGGATTTGCAAATCATTGTATTCGGTTTTTATTTACCATTTACACAACGTGCCAACTTCACTGGTTTTGAGTTTTGTAATTACAAAACAGTGTATTTTTATTTAATTTTTTTACTTACAATTTTTTTCCATTTCGCCTTGACACATTGGCAAATAAAACAACATTCTCCTCTATGTAAGCGTGCTCAGATTTTAAATATGATATGCACATCATTGTACATGTAATATTTTACTATATTGATGCACAAGGACACACATCTCACAGTGTGAACCCACCATGAGCATAGCTGCTGAGGGTCGGCTCCGTCTCAGGAGCAGTCAATTTGAGATTGAGGTACCCGGCTAGGTCCTTCAACCACACAGACGGATTTTTGGGGAACAGGGTCTGACTGTTGGCCAACTGCTGCTTCAGGTCACTGATATCTAACTGGTGATGGGAGCAGAACAGTGGCAAACATCAATACCACACTTCCAACAAAGAGCCTTTATGCAAAAGATGAACTGGGGATGCAGCATGTGATTCCAAGCAGCTTGTTCTCTGGTTTATTAGATTAAAATGTTAAAAATGTTAATGACTTGGCCTTTATATTCATCATCGTAACAAAAATTATCCAAGCAATTACTTTTGTACCTTCAAACATCAACTTTTAAGAAAAAACAAAAAGGGTACTCACAGCTTTAAAGGCATCCTCTAGTGTTTTGTGAGTTGCCTTTGTGGCTGGACTGCTGCTGCTGGGTGACTTCTTGGCTGGTTTACTCAATGAAGAGGACTTCTTGTTAGGAGGTTCACCTGGTGGTGGTACCTGCTCTTTGTTCTGTTTCTTTCCGATCTTCTCCAGGGATTCAAACAACGTCTCCGACATCCTCACGGGCACTGAGGGACACAAGGCGAAGCTGTGATTGGACTTCTACAGACACAGCCGCCAATGCGTTGTCAATTTCAAACTTGTAGGTCCAACTGTTGTATTTTCGCCACAATCCTCCCATTTATGGGATGAACATATTGTATCCACCCAACCCCTCCCCCTCCTCTCACAGTGCTGTTCTTATCCTTCCCGGCTACAAATCCTTGCGTAATGAATTGGCATCATAAGAGACATAATTCATGCAAGACCAATTACACACCCACAAAAGTTGGAAAGCTCAGTTAGCCAACTAAAAGTGACAAGTTTTAACTTGCAATTAAATAGTGTGATGGTTAGAAATCAACTGAGGTATTTGATGTATTTTTTTAAGAAGCGTGTTCAGCATTTCTTTATTCATGGTATTATGATATGATCAATATGCCATAACTGCATCCTGATCGAGCGGGGCTGACATCATCATCTATATTAGGTGTATGTGAGTGGAAAAAATGCAACACTTTGACAAGACATGCACACTTATTATGATTTTTCCTGACAAATACACCACATGGTGGCACTGTTATCAAACCCCAAAGTCTGACAAAAATTGTAAAATTTGAGCAAGATTGGGGGCACAGGTTGGACAACTAATTGTTCAAAAGTGATGGGCCATTTGTCTAATGCCATCCATCCATCTTCTTCCGCTTAGCCGAGGTCGGGTCGCGGGGGCAGCAGCCTAAGCAGGGAAGCCCAGACTTCCCTCTCCCCAGCCACTTCGTCCAGCTCTTCCCGGGGGATCCCGAGGCGTTCCCAGGCCAGCCGGGAGACAGTCTTCCCAACGTGTCCTGGGTCTTCCCCGTGGCCTCCTACCGGTCGGACGTGCCCTAAACACCTCTCTAGGGAGGTGTTCGGGTGGCATCCTGACCAGATGCCCGAACCACCTCATCTGGCTCTTCTCGATGTGGAGGAGCAGCGGCTTTACTTTGAGCTCCCCCCAGATGGCAGAGCTTCTCACCCTATCTCTAAGGGAGAACCCCGCCACCCGGCGGAGGAAACTCATTTTGGCCGCTTGTAACCGTGATCTTGTCCTTTCGGTCATAACCCAAAGCTCATGACCATAGGTGAGGATGGGAACGTAGATCGACCGGTAAATTGAGAGCTTTGCCTTCCGGCTCAGCTCTTTCTTCACCACAACGGATCGATACAGCGTCCGCATTACTGAAGACGCCGCACCGATCCGCCTGTCGATCTCACGATCCACTCTTCCCTCACTCGTGAACAAGACTCCGAGGTACTTCAACTCCTCCACTTGGGGCAGGGTCTCCTCCGCAACCCGGAGATGGCACTCCACCCTTTTCCGGGCGAGAACCATGGACTCGGACTCAGAGGTGCTGATTCTCATCCCAGTCGCTTCACACTCAGCTGCGAACCGATCCAGTGAGAGCTGAAGATCCTGGCCAGATGAAGCCATCAGGACCACATCATCTGCAAAAAGCAGAGACCTAATCCTGCAGCCACCAAACCAGATCCCCTCAACGCCTTGACTGTGCCTAGAAATTCTGTCCATAAAAGTTATGAACAGAATTGGTGACAAAGGGCAGCCTTGGCGGAGTCCAACCCTCACTGGAAACGTGTCCGACTTACTGCCGGCAATGCGGACCAAGCTCTGACACTGATCATACAGGGAGCAGACCGCCACAATCAGACAGTCCGATACCCCATACTCTCTAAGCACCCCATACTCTCTAAGCACTCCCCACAGGACTTCCCGAGGGACACGGTCAAATGCCTTCTCCAAGTCCACAAAGCACATGTAGACTGGTTGGGCAAACTCCCATGCACCCTCAAGGACCCTGCCGAGAGTATAGAGCTGGTCCACAGTTCCACGACCAGGACGAAAACACTGTTCCTCCTGAATCCGAGGTTTGACTATCCGGCGTAGCCTCCTCTCCAGTACACCTGAATAGACCTTACCGGGAAGGCTGAGGAGTGTGATCCCACAATAGTTAGAACACACCCTCCGGTTCCCCTTCTTAAAGAGAGGAACCACCACCCCGGTCTGCCAATCCAGAGGTACCGCCCCCGATGTCCACACGATGCTGCAGAGTCTTGTCAACCAAGACAGCCCCACAGCATCCAGAGCCTTAAGGAACTCCGGGCGGATCTCATCTACCCCTGGGGCCTTGCCACAGAGGAGCTTTTTAACTACCTCAGCAACCTCAGCCCCAGAAATAGGAGAGTCCACTACATATTCCCCAGACACTGCTTCCTCATAGGAAGACGTGTTGGTGGGATTAAGGAGGTCTTCGAAGTATTCATTCCACCGATCCACAGTTGAGGTCAGCAGAACACCATCCTCACAATACACGGTGTTGATAGTGCACTGCTTCCCCTTCCTGAGGAGGCGGAAGGTGGTCCAGAATCACTTCGAAGCCGTTCGGAAGTCGTTTTCCATGGTTTCCCCTAACTCCTTCCATGTCCGAGTTTTTGCCTCCGCGACCGCTGAAGACGCACACCGCTTGGCCTGTCGGTACCTGTCCGCTGCCTCTAAATTTGTCTAATGATTATAAAAAATATAAAATACATGTATTCAACATTTTCATTTGTTGTAAATCTAGCCATATTCACCTTAAACATTGTTTCTTGTAAAACATTCACCATCTTGCTATTGTGTTCCTCTCAGCTATAACTTTAGTCAAAATCTATTTAAATGAGAACATGTGTCAAAGTAAGGCTTCATATTTTATTTTGTTATTCATTCTTGTCGTATGAGTACCGACATGTGTCCTGAACTGAACAAAATGATTGATTGAAAGAGAAAGTTATAACTAATCCACGGATCAATTAAAGGCATGTTTACTATTTCTGCATGACAAGTAACTGCTTGCTACGCTAGTTTTTAATACTCTATCGATATATTTTCTGATAAGATATACTGGATAACACAAGAACAATTGTGTGGGTGTGTGAACTCTACATGTTCGTAGCTATACTCAGGTGTGCGCCTATTGGATTTTAGTTTTTTATGACTATTTTTAGTGGAAAGAAGTGCTTTGTTTTGGAATTTCCAATAACACACACTAGGGCTGAAACAACTAATCGATTAAATCGATTACAATCGATTATAAAAATAGTTGGCGATTAATTTAGTCATCGATTCGTTGGATCTATGCTATGCGCATGCGCAGAGGCAATTTTTTTTTAAATTTATATACCTTTATTTATAAACTGCAACATGTACAAACAGTTAAGAAACAATAATCAAAATAAGTATGGTGCCAGTATGCTGTTTTTTTCCCCAATAAAATACTGGAAAGGATAGAAATGTAGTTTGTCTCTTTTATCCGATTATTAATCGATTAATCGAAGTAATAATCGACAGATTAGTCGATTATAAAATTACTCGTTAGTTGCAGCCCTAATACACACTAGAATAGCAGTAAATTGATCAGAATCATCAGTAAAAGGATTGGGACTCAGTCACTTTGGCCATCAACATAAAATAGACCCCACCATTGTGTTATTGCTAGAAATACAAAAACACAAGACAAAAAGATTAACAAGAAAAGGTAACAGGTTTTTCCCATTTATATTATATATATATATATATATATATATATATATATATATATATATATATATATACATACATATATATATATATACATACATACATACATACATACATACATACATACATACATATATATACACACACACACACACACTACCGTTCAAAAGTTTGGGGTCACCCAAACAATTTTGTGGAATAGCCTTCATTTCTAAGAACAAGAATAGACTGTTGAGTTTCAGATGAAAGTTCTCTTTTTCTGGCCATTTTGAGCGTTTAATTGACCCCACAAATGTGATGCTCCAGAAACTCAATCTGCTCAAAGGAAGGTCAGTTTTGTAGCTTCTGTAACGAGCTAAACTGTTTTCAGATGTGTGAACATGATTGCACAAGGGTTTTCTAATCATTAATTAGCCTTCTGAGCCAATGAGCAAACACATTGTACCATTAGAACACTGGAGTGATAGTTTCTGGAAATGGGCCTCTATACACCTATGTAGATATCGCACCAAAAACCAGACATTTGCAGCAAGAATAGTCATTTACCACATTAGCAATGTATAGAGTGTATTTCTTTGAAGTTAAGACTAGTTTAAAGTTATCTTCATTGAAAAGTACAGTGCTTTTCCTTCAAAAATAAGGACATTTCAATGTGACCCCAAACTTTTGAACGGTAGTGTATGTCGTGCGCGCAATACAACTGTGCTGCTTTTATTTTGAAAAGTGTTATTTATGGGCGTATGTCTGTGTGTAACCTGTGAGTGAAGGTGCACAGCGACAAGTGATGCACGGTTTACACCCAAGACGCTAAAAAGAGAAAAGTTGATGACGAATGCCGTGTTTTCAACAAGACATGGACTGCCAAGCAACGTTCCCTCTAAGGTGCGCGCCTGCGCAATTGCACACTGCTCAAGCGTCCTCTGCGCACAGCAAATATATGCCGCGCACCAAATCAAATCCCATCTGTAATTCTAAACAAAATAAACACATTTATTCTGTGTAATTTTGCAACGCAACTTTGAGTGACAGTGACAACAAGCGGCCCTAACGGTGTTCGTCAACACCGTTCAATTGAACACCGTTCAATTATTGTAACGTCTATCGAGATGCTTCGAGGCCAGGAATTATATTGATCACTTTATTGAGCAAAACTGTTTATATTCGGCCATAACCACACCAAAAACATGAGTAAAACACTTTTATCTCGAAAAACTAGTCATTTTTTGCCGTACAAACCAGGCCAAAATCAACTTGTCATCTGTCACCAACACGCATACCACTAAACCACTGGTGCGTTTATGGGCACACAAAAAGTCGGACAACTCAAACACCACACAAAGTTACACTATGACTCCTCAGTCATACGTGTGCTTATTTTACTGTCATTTATTATTAATGTTAATTTATTTATATTAATCATGGAATGCTGTTACTAGAGAAAGTTACAGGAATGCACACTTCATACTATGCTTACATTTCATTGTGCAACATGAGGATGTTTAAGGGGAACTAAATGTGATCTCTGAAAGGGGTAAAAATGATTTCCAAAGCAGTGCTTTTGGTATAAAGTTAAATTAGGTTAAATGAAAGTATTATTATTATTATTATTTATCTTACGGTATATATCAAACATACTATTGAGCAAAATGTAATTGAAATATTGTCGATGTGGCCCTCCAGCAGCGCTCGGGTTGCTCATGCGGCCCCTGGTAAAAAATAATTGCCCACCCCTGTTATAAAGCATCATGAATATTTTTTTATTTTATTTTAAATGCCATATGCTTAAAGGCCTACTGAAAGCCACTACTACCGACCACGCAGTCTGATAGTTTATATATCAATGATGAAATCTTAACATTATAACACATGCCAATACGGCCGGGTTAACTTATAAAGTGACATTTTAAATTTGCCGCTAAACTTCCGGTTCGAAACGCCTCTGAGGATGACGTATGCGCGTGACGTAGCCCGGCGAACACGGGTATGCCTTCCACATTGAAGTCGATACGAAAAAGCTCTGTTTTCATTTCATAATTCCACAGTATTCTGGACATCTGTGTTCGTGAATCTGTTTCAATCATGTTCATTGCATTATGGAGAAGGAAGCCAAGCAAGCAAAGAAGAAAGTTGTCGGTGCGAAATGGACGTATTTTTCGAACGTAGTCAGCCACAACAGTACACAGCCGGCGCTTCTTTGTTTACATTCCCGAAAGATGCAGTCAAGATGGAAGAACTCGGATAACAGAGACTCTAACCAGGAGGACTTTTGATTTGGATACACAGACGCCTGTAGAGAACTGGGACAACACAGACTCTTACCAGGATTACTTTGATTTGGATGACAAAGACGCAGACGTGCTACTGTGAGTATGCAGCTTTGGCTTTTTTTTGCGTATGTACGTAACTTTTTTAAAATATATAAGCTTTATGAACCTTGGGTTAGGTGAACGGTCTTTTGGGCTGAGTGATTGTGTGTGTTGATCATGTGTTTGAATTGTATTGGCGTGTTCTATGGAGCTAGGAGCTAGCAGAGGAGCTAGCATAACACGTACCGTACCTACGTGCGCGTCACGTACGTAACTTTTTAAAAATATATAAGCTTTATGAACCTTGGATTAGGTGAACGGTCTTTTGGGCTGAGTGATTGTGTGTGTTGATCATGTGTTTGAATTGTATTGGCGTGTTCTATGGAGCTAGGAGCTAGCAGAGGAGCTAGCATAACACATACCGTACCTACGTGCGCGTCACGTACGTAACTTTTTAAAAATATATAAGCTTTATGAACCTTGGGTTAGGTGAACGGTCTTTTGGGCTGAGTGATTGTGTGTGTTGATCAGGTGTTTGAATTGTATTGGCGTGTTCTATGGAGCTAGGAGCTAGCAGAGGAGCTAGGAGCTAGCATAACAAACACGCAGGTGTTATTATGCAGGATTAATTTGTGGCATATTAAATATAAGCCTGGTTGTGTTGTGGCTAATAGAGTATATATATGTCTTGTGTTTATTTACTGTTGTAGTCATTCCCAGCTGAATATCAGGTACCGTGAGTATGCAGCCTTGGCTGCTAAACATTCGATAACTTGACCGTATGTGCGCGTCACGTACGTAACTTTTTAAAAATATATAAGCTTTATGAACCTTGGGTTAAGGAAACGGTCTTTTGGGCTGAGTGATGGTGTGTGTTGATCAGGTGTTTGAATTGTATTGGCGTGTTCTATGGAGCTAGGAGCTAGCAGAGGAGCTAGGAGCTAGCATAACAAACACGCAGGTGTTTTTATGCAGGATTAATTTGTGGCATATTAAATATAAGCCTGGTTGTGTTGTGGCTAATAGAGTATATATATGTCTTGTGTTTATTTACTGTTGTAGTCATTCCCAGCTGAATATCAGGTCACCCCCGGCTCTTACAGCATCTTCCCTATCTGAATAGCTTCAACTCCCCACTAGTCCTTCACTTGCACTTTACTCATCCACAAATCTTTCATCCTCGCTCAAATTAATGGGGAAATTGTCGCTTTCTCGGTCCGAATCTCTCTCACTTCATGCGGCCATCATTGTAAACAATAGGGAACTTTGCGTATATGTTCAACTGACTACGTCACGCTACTTCCGGTAGGGGCAAGCCTTTTTTTATCAGATACCAAAAGTTGCAATCTTTATCGTCGTTGTTCTATACTAAATCCTTTCAGCAAAAATATGGCAATATCGCGAAATGATCAAGTATGACACATAGAATAGATCTGCTATCCCCGTTTAAATAAAAAAAATTCATTTCAGTAGGCCTTTAATCTTCATCATGTTCACTGTACATATTGTCGCAATGTTGTTCTACGAGAACATTCTTAAAATACACATGTGCTGAATTAAGTTGCATTATATTACTTAAATAAGTTTTTTGACCTAACATGCAGTATTTTAGTGTCCACTCCATGGGAGCTAACATGCTTTACAAATGATGACGTTGCCTCTGTTGACACCGCGGCTAAACGACCTGACAATGAAGAAACACCGCATAGGGAGTTAATAATATTAAGATACGCTTGGTGGGCTAATATTAAGAATGTAAGAATGTTAGGTTGAGCAGTTCACTTTCAAACATGCTAGGAAGTGTCGCAAGATGCTATGCTAGCTAGCTAGCTTGTCAAACGACTGATGAGCACTCGCAAACTTCTGTAGCAGCTGGCTACTTATATTGTCAAATGTATTTAAGGTTGTTTGAAGATGAAGACATATCAATAATTAAATGATTAAAAACTCGGTTTTATTATTTAAAAAAGTATAAGGAACCAAGGCAGGGCTGTCGAGGGCCGTGTTCACTCACGTCTAGATGGGTAGTTTGACTCCCCGAGAGCTTTTCTGTTCCCGGAGTTGATTTTCTTCACGGTTGTGTTTTTAGCAGCAACTGAGCTGCTGTTTTTCTTGCCCTTCTTCACCACCTCCCATTTGCCACCGGAACTATTACTCGACGCCATGTCTCCTGTCAAAAGAAAAGTATTAACAGCAGGTAGTCCTCCTGGCTCCCTCCTGAATGAGAAGCGTTAATGGCATAAAGGAGGAAGGCTCATCATCTTTACGTCAACGTGCCACGTCTCGTTGCGCTGGCGACGTCATCACGTCGCCGTCCGACGGCTTATGACGTCGACTTTCAGTGTATTAGTACACGTGTGACTTGTAGATATGAGTCACTTACCCTTTTACAACATTTAACACTTTCAAGAAACTTTCACTAAGATGCAGTACACATACAAACCCAAATATTCTTTCACTTGAATTTATGCCAATTTTTTATTTTTTTTCTTCCCAAAAATGTTTTTCTATATATACACAGGTATTTCACATGTACAATTTTAGATCATATATCGTTTTAAATAAACTTCACATTTTGATGTATTTGTGGTTGTCAAATGTGATTTGTTTATCTTTATGATATCTGTATCATTGAAATCATATTTAGAGTTAATAAAAATTTATTAAAAACATAAGTATAATGCAAAAAAACATTCATATTCATACAAATAATGTTTGCACTGTATGTATATTATTTGATTAAAAATCTAATAAATAATAGCATATTCAAACTTTTGGCATATTTCTATTTTTGTATAATTATTTTCATTACTAGAATATTTTCATTCAAGATTTTTTCGTATGTTATCATTTGTTTCACTATTTCTATATTGTCATTCTAGATTTTGTATCATTATATACAACATCTATTTATAGTCACAAAAATATTGTTACACTGTATATTTATATTGTTAAATAAAAAAAATTAACTTTGCAATAACAAAATGTCCTATTCAAATGTTTGGGATTTTTTAATTTTTTGTATTTCTTACATTACTTGTACATTTTCATTCTAGATTGTGTGTTGTATTTTTTATCTATCAATCAATCAATCAATCAAAGTTTACTTATATAGCCCTTAATCACGGATGTCTCAAAAGGCTGCACAAGCCACAACGACATCCTCGGCTCAGATACCACATCAGGGCAAGGAAAAACTCAACGAGAAACCTTGGAAGGGACCGCAGATGTGGGGATCCCCCCTGGGTGACCGGTGCAATAAAGCCAAGTGGATACGGTTAATATTGTGAGAGTCCAGTCCATAGCAGGGCCAGCAGGGGATCCTCTTGCATGTAGACATGTCAGGGCGCAGAGATGTCACCGACTGATGCATAAAGAGTGGTCCACGCCAGGTCCCGTCTTCAGGTGAAAGTCCAGTACATTGGGAGGCCAGCAGGGGATCATCTTGAATGGAGACAAGTCAGCAGTGCAGAGACTGGTGCAAAGTGGTCCATCCTGGGTCCCGACTTTGAACACCTGATAAAGTCTCCATGCAGGAGAGGGGGGAGGAGCAGAAAATAGAGACAGCAGATCAACTGGTCTAAAAAGGGGTCTATTTAAAGGCTAGAGTATACAAATGAGTTTTAAGATGGAACTTAAATGCTTCTACTGAGGTAGCATCTCTTACTGTTACCAGTAGGGCAGATTACTGGAACCCGTATAGAAAACGCTTAAAGCCCGCAGACTTTTTTTGGGCTCTGAGAATCCCTAATAAGCCGGAGTTCTTTGAACGCAGATTTCTGGACGGGACATATGGTACAATACAATCAGCAAAATATGATAGAGCTAGACCGTTCAGTATTTTATACCAAAGTAGTAAAACCTTGAAGTCTCATCTTAAGTGCACAGGAAGCCAGTGCAGGTAAACCAGTATAGGCGTAATATGATCCAACTTTCCTGTTCTTGTCAAAAGTCTAGCAGACGTATTTTGTACCAACTGTAATCTTTTAATGCTAGACATAGGGAGACCTGAAAATAATATGTTACAGTAATCGAAACGGGACGTAACCAACGCATGAATAAGCGTTGGTGGTGGACAAAATGGGACAACTTTTAGCGATATTACAGATGAAAGAAGGTTGTTTAAGTAACACTTTTAATGTTAGAGAGAGTTGGGTCGAAGATAATACCCAGATTCTTTACAGAGTCGCTTTGTGTATTTGTTTATTTGTCAAATGTTAAGGTGGTATTATTAACCAGGTGCCTGTGTCTAGCATGACCGATAATCAGCATTTCTGTTTTCTTAGCGTTAAAATGCAAAAAGTTGCTGGACATCCATTGTTTAATTTCATTTACACACGCCTCCAGGTGACTACAAGCTGGCGTGTTGGTCAGCTTTAGGGCCATGTAGAGTTGGGTGTCATCAGCATAACAGTGAAAGCTAACACCGTATTTGCGTGCAGGGCCAAGAACCGAACCCTTTGGAACTTCGCACGTTACATTAACATACATTGTTAATGGAGACGCACTGCATCCTGTGAGTAAGATAGAAGTTAAACCAAGAAAAGACTAAGTCTGACATACCAATACATGTTTTGATACGTTCTAAGAGAATGTTATGATCGACGGTATCGAAAGCAGCGCTAAGATCAATTTGCAGCAACATGGATGACGCATCAGCATCCGTAGTTAAATCATTAGGATTTTCAAGATAAAATGTATGGTGGGGCACAGAGTTTACCATGAGGTCAGGATCGAGGTTAGGTCTTTTGAGCAGAGGATGAATAACCGCTTTTTTGAATGCTAAGGGAACAGTGCCAGAGGAAAGTATTAAGTTAATCATATTTAGCACTGATGGTCCTAATTATACAAACAGCTCCTTGATAGGTTTCCCAGGAAGTGGTCCAAATAAACATGTTGTTTGTTTTGTCCCATTTACAAGTAGCAGGAGTTCCTCTAATGTTATTTCTTCAAAAAGAGAGATTTTGAAGTACAATATTTATCGTACATACATTCGTATCTGCGTTAACAGAACCCAGTTGGAGCTGGGACTTTTTGTTTTTCATCCCCTTTCTAATTAGTTCAATTTTCTTAGTAAAGAATTCATAAAGTCATCAGCCGAGTGGGCAGCGCTACTGGGGGGTGGGGGGGGGGGGGGGGGGGGGTCCCTTGTTGGGTTAGCGATGCTACTGTACTGAACAAATATTTAGGATTGTTTTTGTTGAGGCGGATGAGATTGTAGTAGTAATTAGTTTTAGCTAAGGTAAACGCGTGTTTATAAGTTTTTAAACTATCACTCCATGCTTGATGGAAAACCTCAAGTTTTGTCACACACCATTTGTGGTCCGACTTTCTACACGATAGTTTAAGAGCTCTGGTTTCTACTGTAAACCAGAGGGTATGCCTTTTAGGAGCCTTTTTTTAGCTTTGGCGGTGCTAAACTATCAATGGCGTTGCGCAGGGAATCATTAAAGTTGTTAGTGAGGTTATCGATAGAGCCCCCATAATTTGGGAATGGTGCCATAACCAAAGGCAAGAGTCGTAGATGTGATAGTGTTAATGTTGCGGTTGCTAAATCATTGTTAACAATGAGTCAGAATTTCAAATTTTATAAGGTAATGATCGGACATTACTATTATTTGTTTAAGACCACGGCTATCAATTAGTCTGGAGTGCCACGCATAGAGTCGGACGGGGGTATTCATATGGATGTTAAAATCCGTCATTATATTGTCTACGTGCATCACTAGATCAGAGACAAACTCTGAAAATGCACTGATAAAGTCCGAATAGGGCGGGGGTCGATAGATAATAGCCAGATAGAGAGATAGCGGTGTGACATACCTCATAGTAAGCACCTCAAATTATTTATATTTATTACTTAGGTTAGGGCTAAGGTTAAGGTTTTCATTGGATAATAGTGTGACCCCTCCACCTGTTTTAAGGGGACGGGCAATATGTGCACTCGTATAGTTTGGAGGAGATGCCTCGTTAAGCGGGAAAATGTATCTGGTCATAGCCAAGTTTCGCTGAGACCAATGACGTTAAGATTGTTGTCTATCATGACCTCATTAACTAATAACATTTAGGGAGACAATGATCTGATGTTTAAAAAGCCCATAATATGGGTAGTGGGCTGTTTTGAGGAATTTTTGTTAATGGTATCCGTCATACTATTAATAAGGTTACGTTTATTTTGTGTAGTGCGCCTTAAATAATTTTGATAACTTCGAGGAATTTATATGATGGGGCTCTTGAGATGATTTTCTTGGTGCTGCAATAGATTTAACGCGTCATAATTTGCCACCTTAGTAGAATGCATGTTCACCTCTGGCACAGTCACTACAGAAAAAACATGATGTGAGTTATGTATTATTCTACAAGAAATGCTATGTGTGCAGGAATTTTCCAGCCTGGCGCTGGTTAGTTCTAGTTTAACTGACTCCTCACCCGGACTAATACACACTGTAACTGCCTGTGTCCGAGCTTGCTTTAGTGCAGTTAGTCAAGCTTGACTCAAATAGTAGTCTATATTTCTGAAAAGAGTGATGGCGCCTTCTCGGTTAGGGTGAAGGCCCTCCCTCCTTAGCATGCCCGGTTTTCCCCAGAATGAGGGCCAATTATCAATAAACGTTAGTCCCTGTTCTCTACAAAAACTAGCAAGCCACGTATTAAGCGTGACTAATCTGCTATACCTCTCATCATTGCCTCTCCCAGGCAGGGGGCCAGAGACAAGTACTCGATGTTGAAGACATCTTTGAAGTGAGATTACAAGTCCAAGCTATGTTCCTCTTTGTAATCTCTGACTGTCTCATCCTAGTGTCATTGAAGCCGACGTGTACAACTATGTTTGCATAGCTAGTGGTGCGATTAGCCTGTCGTACATGTTTACTAGGCCTGTTGCGAGTCAGCTACCTAAGACTACTTTCAACGTCAGGTGCTCTGGCCTCGGGAATACACTTAATTATGGCTGGTTTACAAAGCTGTATGACTAAGCTATGACTAAGGTGTGGTGTCCGGTAGACTAGGGTGTAGAACGAGCTAAAGGGCTAAATCTACCTGTATTATGCGTCTCAATCGGTTCACTGTGGCTTGTAGGCCGCTTCGGGCTGCTACAAGTTGGGTTAGTCAGCTCGCTTTATAGTATTTGTTTCATTGTTTATATGTATATTTTCATTCTAGATTTTATGTCATATCTTATAATAATTTTCAAATAATTGTGTTACAATTAAAAATGTATATATATTCAGCATAGTCATTATAATGTTGTTGAATATTTATACTACTAATATATAGTAAACAATTAAATATATATTATTGTAATAGATTGATTTGTTACTTATATAAATTGTTGTTGTTTTTTATTTTAAATATATTATTATCTAATAGAGTGATAAATGTGATATCAACAAATGAAAAAATAGATTTTCTTGAGCCTCAGATGTATTTTATTCCAACAGTAAGTCCAATGAATGCAAGTTCATCACATGGGGACAAACTGAGCAAGAGGGCTGGTTACTATATAGTTAGCACAGAGAAGATCCGACTAATCAGCCGGGCTGTCACCGTCAACATACCACAATGTGGCATTTTTGTGCTAAGCAGTACATGAAAACTCAAATTAAATAACAAAACAATAATAGCTAAAATCACTACAGTAAAACATTAGCAATTTGGTGTCTCTCAGTCACTTGTTTTACATTTTGTCTTCAATAAGAATATACAACCAAACCATTTGTGCATTAAAATTAATTCACATTGACAATTGTGACTTTGCCTTTTTCAATCTATTCAATGCAGAATAGAAAAGAAACAAAAAAGCTACAAATATATAAAATTTGTCAGTATATGTTTCTGGCTGCACAGCCAATCACTGCTGGTTGGCATTAAGTATCACATGACAGGGTTTCTTTAGCTACATTTAGTGCAAGACTTTCAATCCAAAACCACATCCCCTTCATCCCACCTGAAAGTGATTAGGCTGATTAAGAAATAAAAATAAATAAGGTCATAAATACATGTCTCATAAACAAGCTGTGAAAATGTTTTGACTGGATATTTTGATGTATGAGTGAGCAAGTCTCTGATATGTCTGCAGGCTACAAATCGCTATGCAAAAATATATGCATTAGCTTCACTTACAGTGCAATCTCACCCTGTGAAACGACCAGCTCAGCAACTTGTATGTAGAAAACGTGTGCCTGTCCGTAAAAAGTAGACTCTGCAGTAATGACGCCAATTAAAGTGCATGGTGAAAAGAATGCCACCTGCAGCTTCAGACAGTGCACTGTTGGCTCCAGGCTGTCAGTGCTGTAATCTCAATGCCCTTCAAACGTATGCCGGTATAGCAGGCAAACTTAGTACAAACGGGCTTGTTTGCGGCTTTTGCACGCTAGGCTTCAAACGTGAAGCTCTCATGAAAGAGACGCAATCAAAATGGCGGGGAGCAATTGAGAGGGAACTCGTATAAAAATGGATGTAAAAAGGACACGTGCAAGATACACACGTTACATGGTGGTGATGATGGTTAAATTAGTTGGGGTTGGGGCAGCTCAGAACTCGTCCTGATCTCCCTGTGCTCCGTCATCAACCTCCTCGTCCTCTGGTGGTGCAAATCCCTCCTGTGAAACAAGATAAAGCCTTCAGTTTCTCACATTGTTTCCGCTCCCTAAACCCCACAAAACTAATTGTCTTACGCATATTCGGTAAGAGTTTGATCCAAAAATCAGTGCAGGTTGGAAAAATGTTTTGCTTGATTTTTATCAAGCTGTTGCGCCTTCTCTATTGGTGCCTTAAACATACTAATTAATGAGTAGGCTTCACTAAACTGGGAGAGTGGAACCTCTGAAGTTTAACGCCCCAGAAGTTGTACAAATTTGACTTCTGAATACTTGAGACTTCCGCTCTGTAAAAATCTACTGGTCTAAACCCCCCCAAAAAGGGTATTTTTGATGATGCCACCACAGAAGGGTACTACAGTAATGATGGTAAACAGAAAAGTGTGATGATGACCATATAATGTATTGCCACATAGGAAAGTTTTCCTGGCTGCTCAGTACAATATAGTTAAGTCAATGATCATAATGAAGATATGGGGTTAAAACAGAGCCAAAATTCGGAAAACTGGACTTATATTTTTGCTCGCACGTGCAGAGAGAGAAAACGCGCAAGCTAAAATGTCAGCAGAGGCCATGTGCAGACAGAGTATATGGTTTTTAAGCGCAACAATTTTTGCATTTTTTGTGTCTTTTTGCTTGCTCGTGAACTCTGCGCTCGCAATGTCTTTCTCTCTCAACATGCGCTACATCGCACCTTTTTAGCAAGTAGGGGCAGGCATTGAATAATTGGTCAAGAAACTTTGGTCACTTTAAATGTCTACTGTCTCCTGGTTTGAGCAAATCCAAGAGAACTGTGTCTCCCTTCTGAAGAAGAGTAGTCTTTAGAGCAGAGGTCCCCAAACTACGGCCCGCGGGCTGGATTAGGTCCCCAAATTGAATTTGACTGTCGATGTGCTGCCATCTGCTGGAGCCTAACAATGTGTTTGTCATTGTAAGTGTCACAATTGCTTGTATTCCAACACGTGACTTCTCCCTGGAAGTGAAAAAACGGTCAACCAAGCTATGATGGCTGTTGTACAGCAAGGAGCATGCAAACTATCTGAGTACAAGAGAGGCTTAAATCTTCCTGCAAAAAGCAGATACGAGCAAAAAAATCAAACTATGCAATGGACTAGATCCCTATACTGTATCACAACAAAGATTTGTCGAGTGATAAGGGATTATATGTCGATCGCGTTCTCAGACATATCGAACTATTGTGCTCCAGACATTCTACATGACAAAACAGATGCAAACTTGGAAAAGCATTGAGGTCTACAACTTTTTTGTGTGTTGCTGAGTCAAGGAACTTAGTATCAAAACTCTCCCGGATAAATATGCACTGTTTTTGCTCGGATCGGGTTGTATTTCATGATTTAACTTCGCGTTTACTGATGTTTGTTGTGGTTGCATGCGCCGTTAACGAGTAGCGTGTTTTCCTTTATCAAAAGGTATATATCAACATTGTGTTTGTGCTGAAAGCTTCATTTATAATTGCTGCCTTTGGTAAAAAACGTTATTATTTTAGGGTTTTTTAACATTTGCTTTCTTTTATTTAGACTTGCAGGGTATTGAGATACAAATAATATCAATATAATACTTAAATGGGAAATAATAAACGCTTCCTCCCTTTTTAATTACCTCTCGAGGAACGTTTGTCCTCTTCGCGATTTGAACGATTCGTACAGCCGAAAACATCACAAGCGTAGGGATTTTTTTTCTTAAAAAACGGCTAAATGGCACCTAGTATCTATTGAGAACAGCGCAAGCTTGACCACCACATGTATTCATTGGGCAGGAAGTGAGCCGAACGTGACGTCAATAACATCCAATATTACTGTGCATAGAAGCAATATATAGGCACCATTCAAACAAACTTTTCAACTCATGATCTGATTAATCATAATCCAAAATAGAAAGTTAATACATGTGATACAAAACACACAACTTGCCCACTGAACTATGTGGACATTAAAAACAAATACCACACTTCACCCTTGCTCCTGATGGGTGCTGGTTAGCGCCTTGCATGGCAGCTCCCGCCATCAGTGTGTGAATGTGTGTGTGAATGGGTGAATGTGGAAATAGTGTCAAAGCGCTTTGAGTACCTTGAAGGTAGAAAAGTATAACCCATTTATACAATTCAAAATTACACCCATTTAAATCCATGAACAAGCATTATGGGTAAATATGCAAAACACTCTTTCCACACATCCACATGTTTGATGCATTTTATCTGCTTGATTTGTGAAAGTAGATATGTTATTTCTTAATAGGGGAAGACGTTAATGTCTCTTGTGTTCATGTTAGCATTCAAAGTAGCTAGCAAGTTAACGCTAGTCGGTCCGAATGTTTATCAAGGTGTGGTTATCAATCTTGGTTTTTCAATAATTTTAATTTAATATGGTAATACTAACCATCATTAATTTTACAGAGGTTATGAATACAACAGTTAAATGTTACATCCCTAATAAGCTGTAGTGTAAAACATGTATGTTAAATGACAAAATACACTAATAGGGGCTTATTTTGTCCAAAGACAAAATATTCTTCAGTACGGACACCACAAGTTGTGCGCAAAATGAGGCAATGAGCACGCAGACACGACACCCACGCAGAGATGCCATGCAGACTGTGGTTTTCACGCACAAGGATTTTGGCCATTTTGAAGTCATATAAAGAAAACCAAAATGTAAGTGGTGACATGAGAATATGGTGAGTTATCTCTACAGACTGTTGTAAGCTTTTGTAAGGTAAAAGTTTCTGTTTTTACATGTACGTTTTATTCTTTTTAGTGATTAACTTCTTTTTTGGTATATAACAGTTTATATATAACAGCTTTTATATAACAGTTTGACTCAGGAAAAATATTACACAGGAAAAAAATGCATGGCATTTATGCCGATTTAATTATGAGCAATGTAAGAAAAGAGGGTAGAGGTGCATTGACTTGCTGAACTTTGACATGCAAATATTAGCCAACTACAATATAATATCTCATTTATCGTCTAATCTCAATTTCCAGCCATTATCGTCTAATCTCATCTTCCAGCCAGCTAACTCTGGCCATCGTTAGTTTATGAGCTGTTGCGTACAGTAATAACAAGTTCAACTTTGATCAGTGACGTCGATGTGGAAGGGTTGCTTCACGCCGTTAAAATGTCAGTGAGTTACCTCAGTAGCGTAGAGTATGTCCAGGATCTTGTTGAAGACTGGGTTGCTGTCACTTTCTCCTTCCTGGCAGATGAGTTCAATGTCTCTGAGCTTTCCAAAGTAGAAGTCCCTCTCCTTTTCAAGTCCCTCCAAGGTTAGCTTCATGTCCACCATCTGTGTGCAGGGAGGAGATGTAAACCATAAAACAGATGAATAGGTCTCTCGTAGGTAATGTTTTTAAAATGGCTTCACAGGTATCTTTATGAAAGAGAACCCCGACGGTTCCATATTGGGACTTTTTTTTTTCTTTCTAATCCATGTCAATGATTTAAAAAATGTCTTTAGGGATGTACTGCCTCCTATGTATGCAGATGATACCTGTCTTTAATATTGCATTCTAATCTTGATTGCTTGGCACAAGAGAAGCCAAGAACAGTTTAATATTTCTGAATGGTTAATAAATTCTCAGTTAATGTAGAAAAAGAAAAAAAAAATATGATTTTTACTACAAAAAGAAAAGTTATAGTAAATAAGACATTGACATTGTTGATGTCATCAAAATTAGCCTGGTGCCTCAAACCAATGTTATAGGAGTTATCATTGATGAAAAATGAACTTGGAAACAACATACCGAATTTGTCTGTAACAAGATGATGAAATCAATAGGTATTTTGAGTAACATTTTTGTTTTTTGTACGTAAACATTACATTATACATAATATATTGCAATATTATTTGAGGTGCAACTTGTCAATCATACCTTTACAAAATCTTATTACCGGTAATTCAGAATAATATCACCAGCTCCTAAATCCTCAACTGCATTTTATTATTTCAGAAACAACTGAAGGCTATTTTAAAGGTAAGTTAAAGTACCAATGATTGTCACACACACACTAGGTGTGGCACAATTATTCTCTGCATATGACCCATCACTCTTGATCACCCCCTGGGAGGTGAGGGGAGCAGTGAGCAGCAGCGGTGGCCACGCCCGGGAATCATTTTTGGTGATTTAACCCCTAATTCCAACCCTTGATGCTGAGTGCCAAGCAGGGAGGTAATGGGTCCCATTTTTATAGTTGGTCTTGAGTGAACCATGCTAAGGATGTGTGTTGAATATGATATGTATTGCAATATATTCTTGCTTCCGTGATAATTGTGATGTCTTGGAAGAGGTGGCTTTACAAGACAAGTCATCTAAACCTTTTTCGCACATTTGTTTGCTTTACATTGAATATTGGTGTTTTTCTTTGTGTATTTAAATAAAACAATATATATATATATATATATATATATATATATATATATATATATATATATATATATATATATATATATATATATATATATATATATATATATATATATATATATATATATATATATATATATATATATATATATATATATATATATATATATATATATATATATATATAAACAAGTACAGGTCAAACTGAATTGTTATTGTTACCTGCTGGTTCAGCTCCATGAGCTCCGAGTCTCCCCCATTGCGAGTCATGGCAGGGTTCTTACGGGTCGCTGGTGCATTGATCTGCCTTTGAGGAGGGGGGGCACTCTTAGGCCTTGTAGGTGATGTCCTGATGGGACCTGGCAGACACAAACACACACAAAAATATCAACACTGTCAGGAAGCAAGCATGACACTACCAAGGATAAAAAATTGAGATCTACCCTTTAAAGTTCCCCCAAAATACATACCGTATTTTTCGGACTATAGAGCGCGCCAGTATATAAGCCGCACCTACTAAATTTTAGAAGACAAAAAACATTTTCCAAATATTAGCCACACTGGACTGTAAGCCGCAGATATATACTTGATGAAATTAGATATCTACACTGCAAGACAATGTTAATATTTATTTACATGCCTTAATTGTTTCCAAATGGTGCCTGTAACACGGCAGAAAAACGGCTGATCAAAGAAAACAGAAAAGTTATTGTGTTGGACCCACTAGCTGCAGAAGCTAGCTCTCCAAACAGCTAAACAGAGTCAATAACTCCACAGTAACAATTTGGTGAATTTACTTAGGAATTTGTTAAACTGAAACCATACAAAAATAATGCCGTTGTAAGTTAATAACACTAAGACAGACACTTGGAAACGTGTTAGCATATTAGCTAATGTTAACAGCACTAGCTTGGTTACATAGCATGTACAAATAAGCATGAAAACACTTTTATCAAATATGTGAAAGTTTAGTAAGTATGGATTGTTTTAACTACCGTATTTTTCGGACTATAAGTCGCTCCGGAGTATAAGTCGCACCGGCCGAAAATGCATAATAAAGAAGGAAAAAAACATATATAAGTCGCATTTTTGGGGGAAATTTATTTGATAAAACCCAACACCAAGAATAGACATTTGAAAGGCAATTTAAAATAAATAAAGAATGGTGAACAGGCTGAATAAGTGTACGTTATATGACGCATAAATAACCAACTGAGAACGTGCCTGGTATGTTAACGTAACATATTATGGTAAGAGTCATTCAAATAACTATAACATATAGAACATGCTATACGTTTACCAAACAATCTGTCACTCCTAATCGCTAAATCCCATGAAATCTTATACGTCTAGTCTCTTACGTGAATGAGCTAAATAATATTATTTGATATTTTACGGTAATGTGTTAATAATTTCACACAAAAGTTGCTCCTGAGTATAAGTCGCACCCCCGGCCAAACTATGAAAAAAACTGCGACTTATAGTCTGAAAAATACGGTATATTGTAAAATGTACAAACGTTGCTTGAATTGATGAATGAGGAAACCATACGAGCTATGGACGACTAGTAAACGGAATTAACGTATACTTCCCATTCACGGCACAAAACAGAAGGAAATACTCTACTTTCAACCCACAGCAGCTGCAGGTGCTACTACTATTTAAGTTTGTTGTATACAATACATTATGGCTGTAAGCAAAGAAAAATCGATAAATTAGACAGACCTTCGTATAAGCCGCAGAGTTCAAAGCTTGAATAAAAAGTAGCGGTTTATATTCTGGAAAATATGGTACATGGACAAGAAAATTACATAAATGATAAATTTAATGTTTTTAATGTACAAACTAGCATTAAAACAGTGCTTAAAACACACCTTACATGGAATAAACTCTAAATAAATTGACTCGCTTAGATAGTATTTTACACACATCTTCATCATCTTCATGATCACAAACCATACAGTATTAGAGTAAATATATGAGGTCAGCATGAACACATACACACACACACATGCCCGAATGGAGTGGGTGTTACCTGAGCAAGCAGGTCTTTTAGTTTTGAGGACAAAGGGATCACCTGTGTTAGATGTGGGGGATGTGGTTGCATCAAGAGCAGGCAAAAAAGAATGAAATGACGCCTATTTACACACACATCTACACACACATACAAACACACACATGTATGTAATAGAGTGTACCAGAATTGGGCGGTGGAGTTGGCGTTCCATCCAGGCTTTGACGTAAAAATTGAGGGTCGTATTCCTTGCCGTCGTAGTTGGCATCAAAGAACTTTTTAAACCACTGGAGGAACTCAAAGTTGTCCTGGAACTTGCCTTTGACCAACCTCTCCACGGCAATGATCTGGAACAAAAACATAATACCACATTTTTTCAACACACAATATCTTCTATCGTCAGACTCTTGGCCTCTTTTTTCAAATTGATACTATTTTTAGAAAATTAAAAGATCATTGCATCATCATTTGTTCCATTTTTACTACTAGTGGGATTACAGTGGAACCCGCATACTGTAAGTTTATATTGACAACCGTCAATGTCGCCCAACTCATCAAGTCTTGCTCCACCATGGGTGTTGCATTACTCAAACGGTTAATTCAATGTCAACATAAAATTTGAGACCCAAAGGGATTTATTCTATGACAAATCAGTTAGTTTAAGACAATCCGCGATGTTGCCCAACTGATCAAGTCCCTGTCCACTGTGTTCTCCTTATTCCTAAAATGTTCTTGCATTAATCGATGTCCACATATACAGTCAATGGCTTTTGTTGACATAAAATATTGGAGGTAAATGGGTAATTTCTATGAGAAATAGGTTCATATACTGTATGTCGACAATTCCAGATGTTGCCCAGCTAATCAAGTCATGGTTCACCTTGTTCACATGATAAGAAAATGTCCATGTTTAAGTCGACATCGACATACAGTACATGGTCAACCACTACTGTTGACATACAATTTAAGACCCAAAGGGATCCTGTCTAAGAAAATAAATCAGTCCATTTATGTCGGCAAGACCGTGATGCCACCAAACTCATCAAGTCCCATGCAACCCTGTTCTTATTATAACTAAAAAGTACCCACTTGAGTCGATGTCCACATACATGTTCGATGGCTTTACATTTAGAGACCGAAAGGGATCCCTTCTCAGAAAAAAATCAGTCCGATTATGGCTAAACACCGTGATGTAGCCCAACTCATCAAGTCCCTTTTCACCCTGTTATAATTATTACTAAAGAAAACATGCTTAAGTCTAAGTTCGACAATTTTGTCGACATAATATATGAGAGTCAAATGAGTCATTTCTATGAAAATGTAGTCCGTTTATGTCGAAGTGCTGTAGTATTGACTTTCCCATTATCACTAAACAGCGTGAAACGACAACAAAACTACTAAGTTACGCAGCATGAAAATGTGCACAGTGACTTCCTGTTCAGTGCGAAATAAGCTTAAAATATAAGCATGGCAGAAATAATCTGGATTTTATCACAGCAACTAACAAAAAACAGGTTTTTTTATAGTTTTTACAATGTCAGCCACAGATATATTTACTATATATGTATTACATATTGTATTTATAAAAATGCAGATATATATATATTTTTTTTAATATATATTTTAATATATTTAAAAATATAAAAGCAATAAAATAAAATATAACATGTTTCAAAAAATTAAAAAAGAATGTCAGCCACTGGAAGAGTTGCGCAAGTACAATAGCTGTATTGTCATTACAGCAGCCCTTTGTTGAATTTAATGAGAATATATAATATCCTATGAAAACAGAAGAATCTAAATTAAAATATGAACAAACGGAAGAAAACTGTTAATAATCAAACATCTAAATAGGTTCCACATACTAATGTACAGAGACACCCAGATTGAAATAATAGGTGAAAATGTCTGTGCTTACCTTGTCCACAGACTTCGTCTTAAATGAAGCCTGTAAGACTTTGAAGTTGCGGATGTACTCGTGCTCCAGTTTGGCATTAAACTTGACTTTCTTCAACAAAATGCACCCTGGAAACAGCATGTCCATGAACTGGCAGTAAGCAGCACCTGTAAGCAGAATACACTTTGTGTGCATTATGTTAAAAATATATATATATGTGTGTGTGCGTGTGTCTGTGTGTGTTGTTTACCTGAACAAAGTTGCTCAATCTTGGTGTAGGATAGCTGTAAGGAGTCGTTGACCCATGCCAACATGTCATGGCGACTCAGATTCTCTATAGTCATAGAGGTGGAATAGACATTCACCGCCATCCTCCAGCTTCACACACAGCCAAGAAAGCATACAAAAACAGTGCAGATGACTCACACGTGAAATTAATAAAGCTGATAGAACTATACTGTAAATGTACATATTGTACTATTTACTGCCTCATTTTACTCATCAATAATATTAATGGACAGCCTGGTAACTAACCACTAAAATGTGTGGCTCTCGATCAATATCAGTATCAGTACTCTATTGTAGATAATAAAAAGCATGATGAATTGAATAAGTACAATAGAGTACATACAACTGGGATGAATTTAATATGTACAATAGAGTACTAAGGTTAAACAGAAAATAAGAATATATAGTAGCAGAGGTGTGGACTCGAGTCACATGACTTGGACTCGAGTCATGAATTTGATGACTTTAGACTCGACTTGACAAAATGTAAAGAGACTTGCAACTCGACTTAGACTTTAACATCAATGACTTGTGACTTCACTTGGACTTGAGCCTTTTGACTTGACATGACTTGTTACTTTCCCCAAAACCCAAAGATTAAAAAGTTATTCAGCGCTCCGTAGCTTTCATTTTGTACGTGTCTGTCTATCTATCAGCGTGTGTGCTGCCTGTCAGTGTGTGTGCTCGCAGTACAACAGCCAATCAAATTAGATCTACGTTGTTTTCATCACACAGCATTCAGCCAATCAAATTGCAGGACAACCAATGAACAAGAGTTGTCAAACAACGCGCCAGTGAGAAAGATTTATACCAAAGTTGGTTTCGTTCGGGTATAAAAACTACGACTTGGTCAACAAAAAACGAATTGCATTATGCTAAACATGCAGTTCGAATATTACAGACTGAGACGCAACAACTTCTAACTTCGTTCGACATTTGAAGTTGCACACAGAACGGTAAGTTTTGAATGTAAGCTAACGTTTATTGGCTGATTACGTGACTTTTATTTGCTGTGTGGTTAAATGAGTGAGGCTGTAAACTCACTGCTAACGTTATAACCATAGACATCTTATAAGGGTACGCAGCATCGAGCGCTACTGCCTACTGGCGCAGACGAGACGCGGGGCCGCCATCTTGGAGTGGTGATCAGCTCCACTCAGTGCAATTCATTTGGCAGGAGCAATGAACTGTCAGCACAATTTAATTCATTTTACCTCACTGAATACCACTGATTTTCACACGTTTTTTTGTCATACGTGTAGCTATGATAAAGGACACATGTTTTGGCGTGTTTTATTATTCATAGTTTGCTTAACAGTAATAGAATAATCTTATATGCTATAAGTGACCAGACGTCCGAGATCAAAACTGGGAATATAATCCCAGAGGGGGGGGAAAAAATGGTCAGCTATTTTTAAATTGAAGAAAAAATATGATTAGGTTATATATACATGCGTATATCCTACATAAACAATGTATATCTATATATCTTATTGACTGTATCTCTGTTGCTGCAGCAGCAGAGAGTTTATTCTGTTTTGACACTTTGTATTGATATTTTGTATTCCATTCTTCCCTTAAATTATCATGTTTACAGTCATTGTTTTATATGTATTTTTTATGTATGTCGCTTTGGATAAAAGCGTCTGCCAAATACTTAAACATAAACATATATAAACACCTGAAAGTCTTTATATCAGCTAAAACCACCAATCTGTTTCTCTGGATTCGTAATAAAACCAAATTCTGTCTTACTCAACATTGTTAGTATTTGAATATTGTTACTTGAAGACTTATTCCTGGTTACAATTATACTGTTAAGAAAGTATTGTTTTATATTTTGCCTAAAATGAGAATGCATCATAATCAGTGGCGGCTGGTGAATTTTGTTTTAGGTGGGGCTGAAAGTTTGTAAATCAAACCCCTGTCGGGGGGGTCATCCTCCCCCAGAAGATTACTTTGTGATTTTCACATATAAATATTGAAGATCTTTGCTCCTTCTCAACTCTGTGCTAATATTATTTTCACAAAACAAACCAATAATACGTTAATGTCAAATCTTACTTGTGAAAAGTAGTCCCCCAATTCCTATTTTCAACAGTCCGCTCATTTGAGCAAGAAAACGCTGAACACCATCTTTGTTTTCTACCTGTCAACTGTCAGTTTAGGCTGCTCGCCGGCTCCTCATCACCACTTCAAGATGGCGGCCAAATTACTCGCGTCACAGCAGCCAATGCTGCGTCTACTTATAAGATGTCTATGGTTATAACGTCATTGCAAACAAGGCAATCTGTTGCGTCCACTGCAGTTCGCTACCTTATTCATACTTTTTGTCAAGTGATTTTTTTTAAGCAGGGTTGCATGAGGTACTTATACATAACGTGTTTATTCTGTAAAGGAATGAGTTAAATGTTTAAAATGACTAGTTAATAGTGCTATTATGAAGTGCAATGTCAGCACTATTTTTTTTCCTGCAATTTCAAATGCACTTGTTTTAATAAATAAATACAGCGTTTTACAAGCATAAACAATCTGTGTAAATATATTAGTCTGTGGTTAAAAGGACTTGAAAGGACTCGAAACTCAAAATGCAGGACTTGGGACTTGACATGAGACTTTCCAGTCTTGACTTTGGACTTGACTCGGGACTTGCCTGTCTTGACTCGGGACTTGACTCGAGACTTGAGGGCAAAGACTTGAGACTTACTTGTGACTCGCAAAACAATGACTTGGTCCCACCTCTGTATAGTAGTAATAGACTCAAGTTTAAAGGCCTACTGAAAGCCACTACTACCGACCACGCAGTCTGATAGTTTATATATCAATGATGAAATCTTAACATTATAACACATGCCAATACGGCCGGGTTAACTTATAAAGTGACATTTTAAATTTGCCGCTAAACTTCCGGTTCGAAACGCCTCTGAGGATGACGTATGCGCGTGACGTAGCCCGGCGAACACGGGTATGCCTTCCACATTGAAGCCGATAAGAAAAAGCTCTGTTTTCATTTCATAATTCCACAGTATTCTGGACATCTGTGTTCGTGAATCTGTTTCAATCATGTTCATTGCATTATGGAGAAGGAAGCCAAGCAAGCAAAGAAGAAAGTTGTCGGTGCGAAATGGACGTATTTTTCGAACGTAGTCAGCCACAACAGTACACAGCCGGCGCTTCTTTGTTTACATTCCCGAAAGATGCAGTCAAGATGGAAGAACTCGGATAACAGAGACTCTAACCAGGAGGACTTTTGATTTGGATACACAGACGCCTGTAGAGAACTGGGACAACACAGACTCTTACCAGGATTACTTTGATTTGGATGACAAAGACGCAGACGTGCTACTGTGAGTATGCAGCTTTGGCTTTTTTTTGCGTATGTACGTAACTTTTTTAAAATATATAAGCTTTATGAACCTTGGGTTAGGTGAACGGTCTTTTGGGCTGAGTGATTGTGTGTGTTGATCATGTGTTTGAATTGTATTGGCGTGTTCTATGGAGCTAGGAGCTAGCAGAGGAGCTAGCATAACACATACCGTACCTACGTGCGCGTCACGTACGTAACTTTTTAAAAATATATAAGCTTTATGAACCTTGGGTTAGGTGAACGGTCTTTTGGGCTGAGTGATTGTGTGTGTTGATCATGTGTTTGAATTGTATTGGCGTGTTCTATGGAGCTAGGAGCTAGCAGAGGAGCTAGCATAACACATACCGTACCTACGTGCGCGTCACGTACGTAACTTTTTAAAAATATATAAGCTTTATGAACCTTGGGTTAGGTGAACGGTCTTTTGGGCTGAGTGATTGTGTGTGTTGATCAGGTGTTTGAATTGTATTGGCGTGTTCTATGGAGCTAGGAGCTAGCAGAGGAGCTAGGAGCTAGCATAACAAACACGCAGGTGTTATTATGCAGGATTAATTTGTGGCATATTAAATATAAGCCTGGTTGTGTTGTGGCTAATAGAGTATATATATGTCTTGTGTTTATTTACTGTTGTAGTCATTCCCAGCTGAATATCAGGTACCGTGAGTATGCAGCCTTGGCTGCTAAACATTCGATAACTTGACCGTATGTGCGCGTCACGTACGTAACTTTTTAAAAATATATAAGCTTTATGAACCTTGGGTTAGGTAAACGGTCTTTTGGGCTGAGTGATGGTGTGTGTTGATCAGGTGTTTGAATTGTATTGGCGTGTTCTATGGAGCTAGGAGCTAGCAGAGGAGCTAGGAGCTAGCATAACAAACACGCAGGTGTTTTTATGCAGGATTAATTTGTGGCATATTAAATATAAGCCTGGTTGTGTTGTGGCTAATAGAGTATATATATGTCTTGTGTTTATTTACTGTTGTAGTCATTCCCAGCTGAATATCAGGTCACCCCCGGCTCTCACAGCATCTTCCCTATCTGAATAGCTTCAACTCCCCACTAGTCCTTCACTTGCACTTTACTCATCCACAAATCTTTCATCCTCGCTCAAATTAATGGGGAAATTGTCGCTTTCTCGGTCCGAATCTCTCTCACTTCATGCGGCCATCATTGTAAACAATAGGGAACTTTGCGTATATGTTCAACTGACTACGTCACGCTACTTCCGGTAGGGGCAAGCCTTTTTTTTATCAGATACCAAAAGTTGCAATCTTTATCGTCGTTGTTCTATACTAAATCCTTTCAGCAAAAATATGGCAATATCGCGAAATGATCAAGTATGACACATAGAATAGATCTGCTATCCCCGTTTAAATAAAAAAAATTCATTTCAGTAGGCCTTTAAATAATGATATGAAAATTCTTAATGTTTTAAGAGAATGGTCGTTTAAAAAAATTCAACAGCACCCCTGCAGGTTGCGGCCAGGTAATACACTCCAATTTGCCAGAATTTCTTCAAGAAGCCATTAATCTATAGCCCCGTTTACACTGCACACCAAATTAGATTTGTTTTGCTCTCAAGTGACACTAATTGAGTACCGTATTTTTCGGACTATAAGTCGCAGTTTTTTTCATAGTTTGGCCGGGGATGCGACTTATACTCAGGAGCGACTTATGTGTGAAATTATTAACACATTACCGTAAAATATCAAATAATATTATTTAGCTCATTCACGTAAGAGACTAGACGTATAAGATTTCATGGGATTTAGCGATTAGGAGTGGCAGATTGTTTGGTAAACGTATAGCATGTTCTATATGTTATAGTTATTTGAATGACTCTTACCATAATATGTTACGTTAACATACCAGGCACGTTCTCAGTTGGTTATTTATGCGTCATATAACGTACACTTATTCAGCCTGTTGTTCACTATTCTTTATTTATTTTAAATTGCCATTCAAATGTCTATTTTTGGTGTTGGGTTTTATCAAATACATTTCCCCAAAAAATGCGACTTATACTCCAGTGCGACTTATATATGTTTTTTTCCTTCTTTATTATGCATTTTCGGCCAGTGCGACTTATACTCCGGAGCGACTTATACTCCGAAAAATATGGTATTTTATGGCAGTCTAAACACTCCAAAGTGCTTCAAATCTGATCTTTCCACATCAGATTCAGGCCACATCAGCAGGTAGTCCGAATCCGAATCTCATCTTTTCAAATGTGACTTCAGTCTAAACAAAAATGCAACCTAAATGCGACTAAAACCTAAACCTAAATCCTCTTTGGGCAAGCTACGTCATTTGTGTGCACGGGGAGACGTAGTCCGCCAGCGGAAGTTGATACGTCATCACAACATTGGGTTTCGGTAAGCAGAGTATTTTTCCGACGGCCGAATTTTTGTTGCATCACTAGTCAATAGTGCGCAAATAATAGGCTATATATGTGTGTATGTCTGTATGTATATATATATATATATATATATATATATATATATATATATATATATATATATATATATACTGTATATATATCAGTGACGTGCAGTCAGGGAAGACAGGTGAGGTGGGGCCTCACGTGCCATCATGGAAAGAAAAAAAAATAAATATAAATTGTTATATGTATCCAGTGATTATACTATAAAGTTATTTTCCATTTAACTTCACAAGTTTTAGATTATTTTTATTCAAAATTGCTGAATTTTCACATTTGCCGTTCAAATACTGAGAAGAGACTTGCTGTGATCAGCAGCCAGTTGAGGCACGTCACTCAGTTGAGCCTCACCATGGATTGCGGACTCGGCTAACTGCTGGCTTGCTGTGCAGTGAGACCGTATTGTTATATGAATTATATTATACATTTCCATAGTTTAGTTAGCTGAGGTGTATAATGTACAGTGTATTTTGTCAACAACTGTATGTGTGTAACGCATTTCTTGTGCTGAGCAATCATAAAACTGCTGCGAAGACGCACTGGCTGAGGCTCGCAGTAATCCCGCCTCCTTGTGCTGGATAATGCACCCCCGCCGTAGAATGCACCCCCTGACGGGAGTGTTATATCAAATAAAGCCCACACTTAAACTTTCCATGTGCAAGATTGAATCTATTTAAAAAAGTTATTTAATAAAAAGCCAAAAAGTACAAAAACAATAATGTTCATGTTGGAGGAGTTGTGAATGACTGCTGGGCCACAACATTAGGTACACCTGCAGACTGCATCACGGATTTCATATTTCAGTCATTCACAACTTTTCCAACACGAACATTATTGTTTTTGCACTTTTTGGCTTCTTATTAAATAACTTTTTTAAATAGATTCAATCTTGCACGTGGAAAGTTTAAGTGTGGGCTTTAGTTGATATAACACTCCCGTCAGGGGGCGCATTCTACAGCGGGAGTGCATCATCCAGCACAACAGCGGCACATGGACTTCATTTATAAGTAAAGGTGAGACCATAATAACATTTTTTTTAATTAAATGTGCTTTTTTGTGTGCTACAGTTTGTATGTGTAAAGTTAAACTTAAGTTAAAGTACCAATGATTGTCACACACACACTAGGTGTAATGAAATGTATCCTCTTCATTTGACCCATCCCCTTGTTCACCCCCTGGGAGGTGAGTGGAGCAGTGGGCAGCAGCGGCGCCGCGCCCGGGAATAATTTTTGGTGATTTAACACCCAATTCCAACCCTTGATGCTGGGTGCCAAGCAGGGAAGAATTCTGGTATGAGCTTTTAAACATAACCCGTTAACTGCTGCCAATCAAATGGTGAATAAGATACTCTTTAGGGTTCATGTTTGTAAATCTGACTGTGATGAAGTCAGTGCCTCACCAGCCATGAACCTCACCGCACGTCACTGATTATATATATGTATATATATGTATATATATATATATATATATATATATATATATATATACATATATATATATATATATATATATATATATAGAAAGCCATTCCGTGACCTCTAAACCGAGGTACGTACCGAACCGAAATTTTTGTGTACCGTTACACCCCTAATATATATATATATGTATATGTGTATATATATATATATATATATATATATATATATATATATATATATATATATATATATATATATATATATATATACACATACACATACATATATATAGCCTATTATTTGCGCACTATTGACGATGTATATGTATATGTATATATACATATATATATATATATACACATATATATATACACACACATACATACATATATATATATATATGTATGTATGTGTATGTGTGTGTATATATATATGTGTATATATATATATATATATATATATATATATATATATATATATATATATATATATATATATATATATATATATATATAAATATATATACACATATATATATATACACATATATATATACACATTTGCACACTATTGACAAATGATGCAACAAAAAATCGGAAAAATACTCTGCTTACTCTGTATATATATGTATATATATATATAAAATATAAAACATTTTGTTGCATCACTAGTCAATAGTGCGCACATAATAGGCTAGCTATATATATATATATATATATATATATATATATATATATATATATATATATATATATATATATATATATATATATATACCTTGATTCCTAAGAAACAGCACTTGTTGAAGGGCCGATACAGACGTGTACGTTGTCCCGTATTTGCTTACATGTGTAAGTGAGTTGAAAAATTAAGCTAACGTAGAACCAAGCTGGTGTCCGGGACGCCTCTACTTAACAGCCATAAAAAGATTAAAACCATCCCAAATATATTACATGACATATATTCAGTCATACAGGATATGAAAAAAAGCATTTTTAAGGTGTGGCGACTTTTATTTCATTTTGTATTAGCAGTAGCGACTTACTTCATTTACAGAATCTGGTCAACTTCTTTGTTTTCACTTTATCGAACAGCATGCAAGTGACGTTGAGGCCACATTTGGGGCACATTAGGGCCTGTGTGCGTTTATACTGGTGCCTGATAAAGATCACATTTTACATGCAGTGCAAACAGTCAGCTGGAAAAAATCTGATTTAGAAAAAATCTGATTTGGGCCAATTTGGCCTGCAGTGTAAACATTCCATGTAGTCAAGCAATTATTATCAACCTTATCCTTGTAGAATTATGACATTTTTTCACACATCACTAAGATTATATTCTTGTTGAATTACAACAGTTTTCTCGTAAAAATATCCTTTTATTTTCACAAAATTAAAACTTGTTTTCTTATAATAGTAAGAAAATCACGACCATTTTCTCATACCACCACTTTATTCTTGTAAATGTACAACTTTTTTTATATACCGTAATCGCAACATTTTCTCACAATAACATCACTTTCTTCTCATAAATGTACAACTTTTCATAACTGTAAAACTTTATTAAGGTCAAATTACAATATTTTTTGTGGAATAGCGCCACTTTCTTATTGTTATTATACATGTTTTCTTATAATCGCAAAAAATTACAATATTAATATTACCACAACTTCTGTATTTTAAAGGCCTACTGAAACCCACTACTACCGACCACGCAGTCTGATAGTTTATATATCAATGATGAAATCTTAACATTATAACACATGCCAATACGGCCGGGTTAACTTATAAAGTGACATTTTAAATTTGCCGCTAAACTTCCGGTTCGAAACGCCTCTGCGGATGACGTATGCGCGTGACGTAGACCGGGGAACACGGGTATGCCTTCCACATTGAAGCCAATACGAAAAAGCTCTGTTTTCATTTCATAATTCCACAGTATTCTGGACATCTGTGTTCGTGAATCTGTTGCAATCATGTTCATTGCATTATGGAGAAGGAAGCTGAGCAAGCAAAGAAGAAAGTTGTCGGTGCGAAATGGACGTATTTTTCGAACGTAGTCAGCAACAACAGTACACGCTTCTTTGTTTACATTCCCGAAAGATGCAGTCAAGATGGAAGAACTCGGATAACAGAGACTCTAACCAGGAGGACTTTTGACTTCGATACACAGACGCCTGTAGAGAACTGGGACAACACAGACTCTTACCAGGATTACTTTGATTTGGATGACAAAGACGCAGACGTGCTACTGTGAGTATGCAGCTTTGGCTTCTAAACATTTGATCGCTTGACCGTATGTGCGCAACTTTTTTTTGCGTATGTACGTAACTTTTTTTAAATATATAAGCTTTATGAACCTTGGGTTAGGTGAACGGTCTTTTGGGCTGAGTGATTGTGTGTGTTGATCAGGTGTTTGAATTGTATTGGCGTGTTCTATGGAGCTAGGAGCTAGCATAGGAGCTAGGAGCTAGCATAACAAACACGCAGGTGTTTTTATGCAGGATTAATTTGTGGCATATTAAATATAAGCCTGGTTGTGTTGTGGCTAATAGAGTAAATATATGTCTTGTGTTTATTTACTGTTGTAGTCATTCCCAGCTGAATATCAGGTACCGTGAGTATGCAGCCTTGGCTGCTAAACATTTGATAGCTTGACCGTATGTGCGCGTCACGTACGTAACTTTTAAAAAATATATAAGCTTTATGAACCTTGGGTTAGGTGAACGGTCTTTTGGGCTGAGTGATTGTGTGTGTTGATCAGGTGTTTGAATTGTATTGGCGTGTTCTATGGAGCTAGGAGCTAGCATAGGAGCTAGGAGCTAGCATAACAAACACGCAGGTGTTTTTATGCAGGATTAATTTGTGGCATATTAAATATAAGCCTGGTTGTGTTGTGGCTAATAGAGTATATATATGTCTTGTGTTTATTTACTGTTGTAGTCATTGCCAGCTGAATATCAGGTCACCCCCGGCTCTCACAGCATCTTCCCTATCTGAATAGCTTCAACTCCCCACTAGTCCTTCACTTGCACTTTACTCATCCACAAATCTTTCATCCTCGCTCAAATTAATGGGGAAATTGTCGCTTTCTCGGTCCGAATCTCTCTCACTTCATGCGGCCATCATTGTAAACAATAGGGAACTTTGCGTATATGTTCAACTGACTACGTCACGCTACTTCCGGTAGGGGCAAGCCTTTTTTTTATCAGATACCAAAAGTTGCAATCTTTATCGTCGTTGTTCTATACTTAATCCTTTCAGCAAAAATATGTCAATATCGCGAAATGATCAAGTATGACACATAGAATAGATCTGCTATCCCCGTTTGAATTAAAAAAAATCATTTCAGTAGGCCTTTAATTGCCACTTTATTCTTGAAAATATACAAGAAAAATCTTATAATCACAAGACTATTATTTCAAAATGACAATATTTTGTCATATAGCATCACTTTATTTTTGTAACTTTGAAAAATAATTTATTCTTGCAAAATTACAATATTTTTGCAGAATAGCATCACTTTATTCTCATGAATGTACAACTTTTTTCATAATTGCAAGACTTTGTTCTTGTAAAATTTAAATATTTTTTCATAATAACATCACTTTATTTTTGTAAATTTGCAAGATGTTTTTTCTTAAATTTCCAGGACTTAATTATTGCAAAATTACTCAATTTTCTCAGAATAGTACAACTTTTTTTTCATAATCGCAAGACTTTATTCTTGTCAAATTACAATATTTTCTCGTAACAGCACCACTCTATTCTTGTAAATGTACACCTTTTTTTTCATATTCATGAAGACTTTATTCTTATATATGTATTTTTTCATAAATATGTCTGACAATCATACCTGCTTTACAACTTTATTTGCTTCACCCGGGTAAAAACAAAGAAGAAGAAAAAAGGTAAAGTCATTTGCTCACCTCACTGGGTGTGTGTTGGCGTAAACCGCTTAAAACAAGTCTGGGCTGGACCACCTTCGAACAAGACCTGGCCACATGAAAAAGGAGTATCAGTTGCACTATTGTTGAAGACAATCTCCCTGTTAAGTTGCTTCTCATCTCCCAGGTTAACTAATTCAGTGCATCCTAGCTCACAAAGAAAAAGAAAATAACAACAGTGAAGCAACATAAAGAGCAGGATGGTTTGTGCTGAACAATCACTTCCTGACAGCAGAGCTTCACAGAGGTAACTGTCCGCTCAGCACATGCTGCTAATTTGGCTGGGACAGCTGACGATGTGCCAAAAGAAGCTTTGCATCCACTCATTCACATCTAAACTTGTTGGTTCATACAGTTGAATTATTAAATTTAGTGCAAAATGTTTGAAATAACGTAAGTGTACAATAAACTAACAAAACGTTTTTTATTTTTTTTATTGCCCATCTAAGGAAAGTTTGTACATTAAAAATACATTGTTGAAATGTGTAGATATATAGGGCTGCAGCAATCGATTATTTTGTTCGATTAATCGAGTATTCGGATAAAACACACGTTGTAGCCTTAATGCGTATATAAGGGAACATTTTTGAAATTATAACCTTTTTTCAAACTGGAAATTGTGATGTATCATGTTGTGATTGTATGCATGTTCGAAATAAACTCAAACCATAACCATTTTTCCGCTTCCCATGACCGTCATTATTTTTTTCCCTTCTAAATGCACAATATCAATATTGAAACTGCACTTTTAACATGCGTGCATTGGTAAAAATAACAAACAACAACAAATGTGTGCTGTATTGCAGTCCCGGCGGGTACCCCATGCCAGCCCGGATTTTCTCAATTTTAACAGTTACTTTTATTATACAATTAATCAAAGCAAAAAATATGAATCAAGGTTTTTTTCCTAATTAAATTAATTTCTTAATCGTTAATTTTTATTCGTAAATGTTGGAAAATGACAGTGTTCTTCTGAATAACAGTACTACTTAATTCTCTTAAAATTAGTTTTAGATTTAGACTAGACTAGACTTGGACTTCCTTATATTGTCATTCAAATTTGAACTTTACAGTACAGATAAGAACGACATTTTGTTGCATTATCTTGTTGTAGTGCAGGATAAAAGAGCAATAAGGTGCAGATATAAATAAATAGATTACTGTACAGATAAATATATTGCACTTTTGCATATGCATCCACGTTTATGGATGTATGTTATATTGTCTTTATATTCCAGCGAGTTAATCCGTTTTGGGGGGGAATTGAGGGGATTATTATGATGCGTTCAAAAGTAGGGATGTCTGATAATGGCTTTTTGCCGATATCCGATATTCCGATATTGTCCAACTCTTTAATTACGATACTGATATCAACCGATACCGATATCAACCAATACTGATATATACAGTCGTGGAATTAACACATTATTATGCCTAATTTGGACAACCAGGTATGGTGAAGATAAAGTCCTTTTTTTAAAAATTAATAAAATAAAATAAGATTAATAAATTAAAAACATTTTCTTGAATAAAAAAGAAAGTAAAACAATATAAAAACAGTTACATAGAAACTAGTAATTAATGAAAATTTGTCAAATTAACTGTTAAAGGTTAGTACTATTAGTGGACCAGCAGCACGCACAATCATGTGTGCTTACGGACTGTATCCCTGCAGACTGTATTGATATATATTGATATATAATGTAGGAACCAGAATATTAATAACAGAAAGAAACAACCCTTTTGTGTGAATGAGTGTGAATGAGTGTAAATGGGGGAGGGAGGTTTTTTGGGTTGGTGCACTAATTGTAAGTGTATCTTGTGTTTTTTTTGTTGATTTAATAAAAAAAAACAAAAAAAACGATACCGATAATTTAAAAAAACGATACCGATAATTTCCGATATTACATTTTAAAGCATTTATGGGCCATCATCTCTATTCAAGAGTCTTAAAGGCCTACTGAAACCCACTACTACCGACCACGCAGTCTGATAGTTTATATATCAATGATGAAATCTTAACATTATAACACATGCCAATACGGCCGGGTTAACTTATAAAGTGACATTTTAAATTTGCCGCTAAACTTCCGGTTCGAAACGCCTCTGAGGATGACGTATGCGCGTGACGTAGCCCGACGAACACGGGTATGCCTTCCACATTGAAGCCGATACGAAAACGCTCTGTTTTCATTTCATAATTCCACAGTATTCTGGACATCTGTGTTCGTGAATCTGTTTCAATCATGTTCATTGCATTATGGAGAAGGAAGCCAAGCAAGCAAAGAAGAAAGTTGTCGGTGCGAAATGGACGTATTTTTCGAACGTAGTCAGCCACAACAGTACACAGCCGGCGCTTCTTTGTTTACATTCCCGAAAGATGCAGTCAAGATGGAAGAACTCGGATAACAGAGACTCTAACCAGGAGGACTTTTGATTTGGATACACAGACGCCTGTAGAGAACTGGGACAACACAGACTCTTACCAGGATTACTTTGATTTGGATGACAAAGACGCAGACGTGCTACTGTGAGTATGCAGCTTTGGCTTTTTTTTGCGTATGTACGTAACTTTTTTAAAATATATAAGCTTTATGAACCTTGGGTTAGGTGAACGGTCTTTTGGGCTGAGTGATTGTGTGTGTTGATCATGTGTTTGAATTGTATTGGCGTGTTCTATGGAGCTAGGAGCTAGCAGAGGAGCTAGGAGCTAGCATAACACGTACCGTACCGTAAGTGCGCGTCACGTACGTAACTTTTTAAAAATATATAAGCTTTATGAACCTTGGGTTAGGTGAACGGTCTTTTGGGCTGAGTGATTGTGTGTGTTGATCGGGTGTTTGAATTGTATTGGCGTGTTCTATGGAGCTAGGAGCTAGCAGAGGAGCTAGGAGCTAGCATAACAAACACGCAGGTGTTATTATGCAGGATTAATTTGTGGCATATTAAATATAAGCCTGGTTGTGTTGTGGCTAATAGAGTATATATATGTCTTGTGTTTATTTACTGTTGTAGTCATTCCCAGCTGAATATCAGGTACCGTGAGTATGCAGCCTTGGCTGCTAAACATTCGATAACTTGACCGTATGTGCGCGTCACGTACGTAACTTTTTAAAAATATATAAGCTTTATGAACCTTGGGTTAGGTAAACGGTCTTTTGGGCTGAGTGATTGTGTGTGTTGATCAGGTGTTTGAATTGTATTGGCGTGTTCTATGGAGCTAGGAGCTAGCAGAGGAGCTAGGAGCTAGCATAACAAACACGCAGGTGTTTTTATGCAGGATTAATTTGTGGCATATTAAATATAAGCCTGGTTGTGTTGTGGCTAATAGAGTATATATATGTCTTGTGTTTATTTACTGTTGTAGTCATTCCCAGCTGAATATCAGGTCACCCCCGGCTCTCACAGCATCTTCCCTATCTGAATAGCTTCAACTCCCCACTAGTCCTTCACTTGCACTTTACTCATCCACAAATCTTTCATCCTCGCTCAAATTAATGGGGAAATTGTCGCTTTCTCGGTCCGAATCTCTCTCACTTCATGCGGCCATCATTGTAAACAATAGGGAACTTTGCGTATATGTTCAACTGACTACGTCACGCTACTTCCGGTAGGTGCAAGCCTTTTTTTTATCAGATACCAAAAGTTGCAATCTTTATCGTCGTTGTTCTATACTAAATCCTTTCAGCAAAAATATGGCAATATCGCGAAATGATCAAGTATGACACATAGAATAGATCTGCTATCCCCGTTTAAATAAAAAAAATTCATTTCAGTAGGCCTTTAAAGCCTGAAGGAAGGAGCTGTTACAGAACCTGGAGGTTCTGCTACGGAGGCTGCGGAATCTCTTTCTAGAGTCCAAAGGTGAAAAGAATCCTTGGTGGTAAATTACCAGTTATGGCTGCATAATTTACTTGTTTTTTTTTAAATCTGTGCATTTTTAGAGATTTTGAAATTGTACCGTACATTTTAGTCAGACATAGAGACATGGCTACTATTCACATGCACCATGCATCTACAGGTAAATTACATTAGCCTTGCAATCTCTGCAATTGAGTACACTATACAGTATGAGGATTTTTTTTTCCGTTTTAATTTTTGACACAGCCCGATTCTATTAGACTGAATAATTATCTGCATAAAATATTAATATGTATGTTGTGCATTCTGCTGAAAATGTACATGTATGTTCCATTTATATCACAAGGAAGATATTTCAAAATAACGTGTACAGAAAATTGTAATAAACAGTTGAATTAACTTGTCAATAAAATTATTAGTATTAAAGTGTTTTATTAACGCGTAAAAAGCGTACACAGGAAAAGTAAATGCCAAAATATTAGATTAGTGAATTAATAATAAGAGTCATAACTGCTCTTTTACACAACTGACTTAACAACGTAGTCATGCTAGCACCTTGCTAACTTCAGCTAACGCCGGTTAGGCAATTTAACTTGCCATTTTGGTCGCTGTGCTTGATTTTTGTTGTGCCTTCGAGCCGCTCAAAATGTCACTTAGCGGCAAACAATAGCCAGCATGTCAGAGTTGTTCGCCCTGAAGTTGGCGTTACCCCCTCTGGAGGCCTGACAGAAAACACACGTTATAAAGACCGACTGTTTACCCCGCATGGTGGTGGTGGTGGTGAAGCGCCAATTCGCTGGTCTATAAGACAATATAGGCACGAAATATCGAAATAAGTGCAGTCTGAGTCACGTAAAGAGTGTAGGACTTACTCAAGGGCGACAAAGTTCCGCACACAAGCCGTGCCGTTGAAAGAGATGATGGGCTTTTCTGTTGCTTTACACCGAGACCGCTACCCTCTTAATCTGGCTGCTATTGCGCATGCGCCCCGCAGTTGCACTCTTTTCTCGTTATAATCGAGGAAACTGGAATATGTCACGGAGCCATGACGGGTCCGGCATTATAAATGACACAGGTGAACATTTACTGAGTACATGAACCTCGCCGCTCGAAGTGAACGTCTGTCACAAGTATTTAAGGCGTCAGCCTTCAACTGAAACTACACGAGTTATTTTAAAAACAAAACAACAAATAATTCCCCATCACACCACAGCATTTTGCGTTGACGTTCACAACCACGTTGTGATCTATCATGGTGACTCAATAGAGGGAATGTTTTTACTGCGGCACTTCTTAGACATATCAGTTTGAATAACTGATACAGACAGCTTTCACTGTCATGATGTGCAGCAAAATCCCTCAAGCTCTGATTTAGCATATTTATTTGACATATGCAACATCTGGACCTGATTACTGTATTAGGATGATAGGGCTCATGTGCCAACTCAAGGTCCAGGGGCCAATCTGGCCCGGCCACATCATTAATGTGGCCCAATACAGCATGGAAAAAAATCAGTCTATAAAATACTTCATTTTTTTTGTACTAAATATATTTATTCTTTTAATTTAGAAAAAAAAATGCATATCTTTTAAACTTTAATATTATCTGATCATGCCAAATATTATATTATATACTATATTACATATTTTTTTTAAGTTAAAATAAGTAGTAAAATATCTGCTTGTCATCTTCACTTATGTTTTTAAAGCAAGTTATCCATAAAAGAAAAGTAATAATTAAATCCATTGTTAATTGTGTAATATTGAGCTGATTATACGTAATATTAGTGCTGTCAAATGATACTTCAAAAAAATAATTAGATGCATCACACTTGGATTTCGATTAATCATGATTAATCACAGGTTATTTACCCTATTCATGATTTAAATTAATTTTTAAAAAAGTGGCCTTCTGGAGGCAACCATTACTGTGATGTGGCCTCAATGAAAACAAGTCTGAGTCTGGGAGGTAATGATTATCCAGCATCATGCAGCTAGGCTGCAAAAGGGTTTACACATGCAATAAAACAATCTTAGTGAGTGTAATCAAATGATGAATGTGACTAAAATATATAGATATTTATATTTTTTAAAAAGACAATAGATAGTACAGTTTTTGTCAATTTATTGTTTCCAATACTTTAGTGGTAAGAAACAAGCAGCCACAATACATATCAACGGGTTTACTTTCCCACGAAACAATAATTCACAACACAGAGTCACTGACAATGCACAGTGCCTTCTAAACAACAACAAAATGAACACCCATCGTAAAAATAAAAAAAACAGCACCAGTTGTGAACCTGTGGCAATCCATCCCGCTTGGTTCTCTTCGTGCATGGCGTTCGTGTGCGGTACGGGTGACTCACATTGGCACGTTTATTCTTTTTCACTAAAAGAAAGCATCCTAAATGCACAGTACATAAACACAAGGAAGTGGTCATGTAGAAATATAATAAAGGAATGACAATGAGGTGGGAGGATCTGTGCTTGTTTTCGCATGTGTAGCTCAATCTTTCTGCCCTGCTGAGACTCGTTTAGTGATGCTAACCACCAGATTTTGTCAGATCGCCACCTTCGTTTGCTTCGAGTCAACATTTCTCACGACTCTAATAGAGCTGTTTGCCAAAATGCCTTTTTTTAAGGCCACTACGCTCAAGCCTAACAAGTCCAAGCTGACACGGGTGTATCGATAAAGGTTGTAATAACCTTTCATCTGTGAGCTATCATGTTTGTCACATCTCGCATATGTGTGTGTAACTAATGCCAGCTCGTGCGACTGTGCGGCACCACATGTGTAATCCTTACTTCCCCAGGACAACAAGCTGACGGCTCAAGCTTTTGGCTTATTTCCCTCGACCCAGTGCAAAGGGGGCGGAGTCAGACAGGTTACAAATCTCCATTTCGATACACATGTTATGTAAACATCTGTGTGATGTCATAGCTACATAAATATTGCAGAATGCCACATCTATGCGATCTGTTGAGTGTTATCTTGATGATAGACGGCATCCTGTGTGAGACAACACGGTGTGATAAGCAATTGGATGTCATCACCACACGGCACAGATCCATCCATGGAAAACAAAAACACAATTTTGTGTGTGTGTGCGTCTACAGATGTGTGACAGGAGCTGTTTCACAGAATGCAGTTCTACTATTTTTAGATATTTAAGTCGACATCTTTTCACTTCAACCCGTTAAAAACTGTACTGTTTTTTTTAGTGTTCAGTTTTAGTTTCTTTCATCTAGCAGCTTAACAACAAGTAGTCAGTTCATGATTAGCTTGATTTTGGATTTGAGTTCATACATTAATGCCTATTTGATCACATCAGTCACTCCACCTACAAGTGAAGTCTTTGCCAATCAGTTTTCCCTTTTAGCATTAAACAGTTGTTTTTTAAAAATCAGTGCAGTTTTCTCGGTTGTTCAGAAAAATATACAAAACAAGGAGGCCTGGGCGGTTTCTTGGACTTCTCTCCAGACCACAGATTACCAGATTCCGCTAGAGCGGCCGCCGGGAGGGGCCAGGATCCTAGCAGAGGACCTCTTGGGGATATGGTCGTCAACCTGAGAGCCTGTGAAGAATACACACAATGCAGTTAAGCTCTGTTTTCACTTACAGTTGCAAAGTGTACTGCAGATACTGTTTTTATAGTATCCCAACTTCACATCCATCCTAAATAGCCTAAATGGTAGACAGAGAGCCTGATCTACTAAAGGTTTGCATGTAATAAAACACATGCAAACTTGATAGCACTTGTGCGCAGAGGATTGTGTCTCTTAAGTGAGCGAAATAAGGAGAGCAATCCATTTAGTGCAGGGGTCTCCAAATGACAAGCCGCATGCAGGATGCAATCTATCTTGTCCAGCCGCTCAGGCAAATCATGTTGTTGCTGTACAGATTTACTTATGAAACAGAAGTATGGGATACTTATCTTGTTGCCTTATTTGTATTTGACTTTATTAAATGTTTGGATGTATTTAGTGTTTGGCACAGCCGGACCATAGCAGGAGGGGATAGAAAGCAGAAAAAAAACAAAGACAGAGGGGGAAATTGTGGGGACTTTGATTGATTGACTCTGAGTAGAAATGTATATATATATATATATATGTATGTATACACATATATATGTATACATATATATACCGTAATTTCCGGACTATAAGCAGCTACTTTTTCCCCTCGTTCTGGTCCCTGCGGCTTATACAAGGGTGCGGCTTATTTACGGCCTGTTCTTCTCCGACACCGACGAAGAGGATTTCGGTGGTTTTAGTACGCAGGAGGAAGACGATGACACAATGATTAAAGACTGACTTTTCATATACCGGTAGGCTGGTTATTTTGATAACGTACAGGCGAGCACATTGTATTACTTTGCACCGTTGTATTATTTGTACTCTGCACGAATGCTGTTCGCCATGTCAAAGATGTGAAAGTTTGATTGAATGATTGAAAGATTTATTGTTAATAAATGGGACGCTTTGCGTTTCCAAACAGTCATCTCTGTCCCGACAATCCCCTCCGTGGTAGCAGGAACCCCTATATACTACGGTAATTACACATCAAAACCCTGCGGCTTATAGTCGGGTGCGGCTTATATATGGAGCAATCTGTATTTTCCCCTAAATTTAGCTGGTGCGGCTTATAGTCAGGTGCGGCTTATAGTCCGGAAATTACGGTACATATATACATACATATATGAATATGCATAATAAATACTGATTATTAGAACGGCCACATTACTGGGAGGAGAAAAAGAAAATATAAATATTTTGCACACGCTGTGTGATTAATCAAGACTAAAACTGTTCTGCGTTCGCTGTTTTGCATCTGTATTTAATATGTCTAGAAAGGATGTGCAAACTGGCAGTTGCACAGAAATGGCTGAGAGAAAGGAGGCGCTTGCGCTACAGCTCCGTCCAACGTATGCTTGTCAACATACTGTATATGGACTAACACAAATAAAAATATTAGACATCAGCGATATCATGTAATAATTTTAGAGCTGCTGGATGACTTGAGGGGCTTATTAAAACACATTCAATTGATGCATTTTAATGTTTGCTGGCAATTTTTTAATGGCGTTTCTTTTATCATATATGTAAAGAAAAACTATTGTAATATGCATTTTCTTGCACCTGAAGATTCCATCGCATGCTCGCAGTTAGTGCCAGCGACTTCTATTTGTGAACCTTCAAAATAGTGGGTTCTGTTGTGGATGCACTGCAGGACTAAAGTATTTATTATGAAATGCCTAGAAAAAGTGGCACAGGTCTCCTGCATGTTTCAAAACATGAGTGTCTTAATGGTGAAAGATGCTTAGTGTCCTCATTTAAATAGGGTGGTTTGCACCAGTTATCAATCACACGTACAGTCTTAGTAGACCACACGCAAGACGCCCACTAATAGTTCTTGTAATTTCATAGTTTACATGGCACTACTCGATCAGTACCGGAAGACTTGACCAGTCCACGCATGCACAAAGACTACATCATTTCCATCAGTTTGATTTACAGCAGTTATTTCCGTGAACGTCGTCACTGTAACTATGGTTTTCTTTTGTGTAATATTTATTTGATTAACAGTGTCATATAAAAGATTACATACAAAACATAACACATGCTACTTATGAATACAATATTTATTTTGAAACCTTACAGATCCGCACAGAAACCTGAAAGACGTGCTCAGCACCCTTAAATGGCAATTTTAAAAACATTGTTTTTACTACTTTATTTACAACCAATACATAAATTCACAATACTAATAATTTTAAAAGTATATTTTTTGTCAGGCCACAGACATAGCTTTAAGTTATAGGAAGGAAGTAATCAACATTTAAAAAAATTAATTACAGGATGGGAGTTAGTGGGGCCCCCATGCATCATACATTGCAATGACAGAAGAGTAAAAGTAGTTGAAAATGTAATAATATAATATTTCCTGATTTTTTTAATCTACACCTTGTTGATGTTTATATTGTTGTCCCCTTTCACTCCTAGTTAAGCTATTTTTTTTATAAAACAATAATACAACTTTCAAATATCACAGAACATGATGTCACAGAAGCTCCGTCGTGAAATATTGCATTTTCAGGAAGTGACGGAATCTTGGCGCATGCGTGAACCGATCGTGTCTTCCGGTGCTGATCGAGTAGTGACATTGTACACACTTTGTTGTCAGGGTTGCCCCTGACAGTTTGGTTGCGTTTGTCTTAGTTTCCTGTCAGTGCTTTTATTTTGTCTTCATTTCCTGATTGTCTCTCTGAGTGCTTTGTCCCCTCAGCTGTGGCTGATTGGCACCGGGCCACACCTGGTGCCAATCAACCAGCTGCTATTTATACCTGCCCTGCCCTCCAGTCACTGGTGGATTATTGTAGTGTCTACCTGAATGTCACTTCTACCTGTCACTATTTGTCGTTGTAGCTCTGTCTACTTTTGTCCACTCTGCTCAAGTCATAGTTCCTTCGTGTCACAGTAAGTGTTTTTGTTTCTTGTCGACAGTTAGCCTTTGTGCTATTTTAGTTCATAGCCTAGTTTGTTCTCCGCCTTGTGCGCGTCTTTTGTTTGTACCCTTGTTTGTTTTTGGTTATAGAGTTTAATTAAATCATGTTTTCTCGCACAATGCCTGCCGCCTTCTCTGCATCTTGGGGTTCGTCACCAACAAACTCTGACAGTTTGTTGGTGACGTCAGATGCAGAGAAGGCGGCAGGCATTGTGCGAGAAAACATGATTTAATTAAACTCTATAACCAAAAACAAACAAAAGGGTACAAACTAGTGATGGGTCCGACAACACCGATGCATCGGCGCATGCGTCGAGCTCATAGAGCGATACCCTGTGTCGGTGCGCGTATCGCTTTTAGAAAGTCATGTGACCGAACACCAGCTGTTTTGGTCACGTGACCGCTCATGAGCTGTTCCGGTCACGTGACTGATACGCAAACTGTATCGCACTGACGCCTGCGCGCCAAACTGTGTTTATTAGGAAGCGGCGCAATGCGTGTTGTTGACGAACACCGTTAGGGCCGCTTGTTGTCACTGTCACTCAAAGTTGCATTTCAAAATTACACAGAATAAATGTGTTTATTTTGTTAAGAATTCAGATGGGTTTGATTTGGTGCGCGGCATATATTGGCTGTGCGGCGCACAGTGTGCGCGGAGGACGCTTGAGCACTGCGCAATTGCGCAGGCGCGCACCTTAGAGGGAACGTTGCTCACAGGGCACAGAGGAGGCGTCAGTGCGATACAGTTCGCGTATCGGTCACGTGACCAAAGCAGCTCATGATCGGTCACGTGACTTTCTAAAAGCGGTACACGCACCAACACAGGGTTTCGCTCTATGAGCTCGACGCATGCGCCGATGCATCTGTGTTGCAGGACCCATCACTACTGTTACTAGAGAAGGTACAGGAATGACGGCGTGGCGAAGTTGGTAGAGTGGTCGTGCCAGCAATCGGAGGGTTGCTGGTTACTGGGGTTCAATCCCCACCTTCTACCATCCTAGTCACGATACATGTTCACATTATTTATTGACTGTATCTAAAAAAGATAAAAATATATTTTTATTTAAATGAAGATATGAAATAATCCTAAATGAAATACAATGACTTGGTTTATATTATTGTATATACTAGGTCATAAAATCAGTTTCAGTTGAGTCGGTCCATAGGTTGCCTGTAGGGATTTTTAATGTCCAGCAGATGTCAGTATTTAGTGACACAGTATCGACACAGTATCAATACAGTTTTGCAATGTGTCGAAACGCTTCATGAGGCCTCATCAACCCATCACTAGTACAAACAAAAGGCGCGCACAAGGCGGAGAACAAACTAGGCTAACTGTCGACAAGAAACAAAAACACTTACTGTGACACGAAGGAACTATGACTTGAGCGGAGTGGACAAAAGTAGACAGAGCTCAAACGACAAATAGTGACAGGTAGAAGTGACATTCAGGTAGACACTACAATAATCCACCAGTGACTGGAGGGCAGGGCAGGGCAGGTATAAATAGCAGCTGGTTGATTGTCACCAGGTGTGGCCCGGTGCCAATCAGCCACAGCTGAGGGGACAAAGCACTCAGAGAGACAATCAGGTAATGAAGACAAAATAAAAGCACTGACAGGAAACTAAGACAAACGCAACCAAACTGTCAGGGGCAACCCTGACATTTGTAGTGTGTGGTATTTTAGTCCCAGAGTGTTCGTTACTTCCATGCTGGGATGGATTGGGAAGAAAGTTAGTTTTGTAACAAGAAATGCATGGTTGTGATGTTGAAAACCGCAATCTATCCCATCCGGAATGTTTTGAAGGCATTTCAATGTATCTAAATTATGTAGACAGACCACCATAATTGTATGTGCAGTACTTGGTTTGAGACGAATAGAATAGTAATGTCTCATTGTCTTTTGTTGTAGTGACACTGCTCACTGGTATTTTCTCACTATACCTGTAGCTCTCCCACTTACACACTTTGTTTTGAACACATTTTGGACACACTGTTATAATCCCCTAAGAGAAAGCACTGTATGGATTGGTGGTAACAATGTTATTTTAACATACCCGAGAGGCTAAAGGAAGACTCATGGAGGTCTCGGACGCCTTGTTGCACCCTAATAACACCTTTGTTGGTTCCGTCTCCGTCAGTGGGGCTCAAACCAAGCTCCTTCTTCATCGCGTTGGTGACCTTAACCACATCACCAGAGTAGGGATCCCTGTCCACGCCTTTGTAAGCCTGAGCCTGTGCATGGAGCCATGCAGGTCTAATAATCAGACTTTAAAAATGAGAACTAAATCACAAGGATGAGAAGTGTGCTCACCTTCTCCCTCTGCACCATCTTCTTGTAGAGGAAATCAGGGAAGGTACGCTGTGGGTAGAATTTCCCGGAGCCCTCGGCGCACATGAACGTGGCGTTCTCGCACACCAGGCGTCCTCGGCTGATGGTCACCAGGGGGACGCCGTGGCAGCGCAGCCCCTCGTACAGGTTGAAGTCTCCGCCTTGCACCTGAGTGCTGACAGAGATGGTCCTGCGCAGAGAAGACATCATTTATGACACAAAGGCAGGATGCAAACCTCCAAAAGCGACTCACCTTGTCGCATCTGGATCCCACACCACCACGTCAGCATCTGCTCCAGGGATGATGCGACCTTTGCGCGGGTACAAGTTGTAGATCTTGGCAGCATTAGAGCTGGTCACGGCCACAAAACGATTCTCATCCATCTTTCCTGTAACCTACAGGGGGACATTAGCTCATTTTTGACTAGGTAGGACAGGGGACTGCCATGTGCAGACTGGGGTCCATTTTTGACACACAGCTCATGTTTTGTTGGTTCTTTAGATATTACACTTAGGCCCTGATCTACTAAGATCCCAAATAATACGATTAATAGCGTGTGCTAACACTAAAATTGTGTGTACTATTATCGGGTGTGTTGTGGGTTACCTACTAAAACTGTGTGTACAATTAATAACAAATGGTGCAGAACGCCCTATTTAAATGAGGTTTTTGCCCATGGAACCACTCATTTACTGCACACCCATGTTGTGGAAAATGTAGCGCACACATATAATTATTTTCTGGGCTACTGGGAAGCGCAATCTAGATAACATAACTCATTTTGAGCATGCAGAAGGTGCGCTGTGGGTGTTGTGATGGTGTGTCTCGAATGATCCAGTGGCAAGAAAATGCCTGTTGCAAGACATTTTTTCATTGGACATATACTACCGGTATTAGTAAGGACTATCAAATGATACATTTTTTAAATCAGATTACCGTATTTTTCGGACTATAAATCGCAGTTTTTTTCATAGTTTGGCCGGGGGTGCGACTTATACTCAGGAGCGACTTATGTGTCAAATTATCAACACATTACCGTAAAATATCAAATCATATTATTTAGCTCATTCACGTAAGAGACTACACATATAAGATTTCATCGGATTTAGCGATTAGGAGTGACAGATTGTTTGGTAAACGTATAGCATGTTCTATATGTTATAGTTATTTGAATGACTCTTACCATAATATGTTACGTTAACATACCAGGCACGTTCTTGGTTTTTTTATTTATGTGTCACATAACGTACACTTTTCCGGCCTGTTGTTCACTATTCTTTATTTATTTTAAATTGCCTTTCAAATGTCTATTCTTGGTGTTGGGTTTTATCAAATACATTTCCCCAAAAAATACGACTTATACTCCAGTGCGACTTATATATGTTTTTCCCCTTCTTTATTATGCATTTTCGGCCGGTGCGACTTATACTCCGGAGCGACTTATACTCCGAAAAATACGGTAATCATATTTTGGAATTTGGATTTATCACAATTATTCACAGGTGAGTACTCGGTCGCATAATTAAAATGTGCTTGAGTAAAGACCGCAATATTTGTACACAAATGCCATTTTATTGTCAGAATGTCATCCAGGAAAATTTGTATACGTTTTACTTGAATGCATGTCATTTAACATGGTAACAGTTGTATCTAAAGTCCCTTTAGGCTGTATTTTGGAGTGAAATTTTCCAGCGAGCACAGCAGTCGGAGTGTCCTCACTCATTTTTGCACTCACGTATGCATTGGTCTGATCACTGATCATATAACGGTTAAGGTAAAAGAGATTGTACGGTCAAAATAAATTGTTACCATGATTAATGCGATAATATTTTGCGATTAATGACATGAGTTAATTTGTTATTTTTGAAAGCCCTATTATTATGACAAAAACGGGCGCCATTAAAAAAAAAGAAAAACGCCAGCAGATATCAACATTAATCAATTGAATTTGTTTTATTAGCCCCTTAAGTCATTCAGCAGTTCTAAAATTATAAAACGGCATTGCTGAATAGAAAATATGTCTAATAGTTTTTATTTCTTACACTTTGTATATATAGTCATAACATGCTAAATGTAGACGCAAAACAGTTTCCGACTTGATAAGTCACATTGTGAGTGCTAAATGATAATGTTTGCATCGCTTCCTCCCAGTATTGTGGCCGTTCTGATAATCAGCATACATTCTGCAAATACATAACGATTTTTCTCATTTAAGAGACACACAAGCTTAATAGATCAGCTTTCTGTGCACTATCAAGTTCACACGTGTTAGAAAATCCGGCCTCTACTGTAAAACACAAAGTTAAGAAGTGAATGTTTTGTTTAGACAGCTGAGCATATATTGATCTACATTTTATTGCTTTTAGCATCTTTATTGTACAAAGAGAACTGTTGCATTTCGAACTCCTTGATGGAAATTGTGTTACAAGATGAGAATAGGAAGTGAACAAATGTGTTACTAATTGCTATGAAATGGAAAAGGTGTAGGATTAAATAAGATTTGCTTCTTCCTACTCCTTTTCGAACATGTAATGAGAAATGAGAATGTGTGGATTATATGATCTATCATATTGTATCTGTATACATCCATCCATCCATTTTATAACGCGTGTTCCTCTCGGGGTCGCGGGGGTGACTGTACATGGCCCATAACCCAAAAATATGCGTCCTTTAATTTTTCTATATGTGGCTTTGGAATGTGAACACTCTAAATTGCAGCTATTGTACGTTTGTATGTACGAGTTGAGTGCACGTACCACACCCCGCTCCCAGATGACGCTCATCCTGTCCTGGACCCCAGGCACACCATGGGGGATCTTGGTGAAGTCCTCCTTGCCCAAAGCTCTCTGCTTGGTGCTAAAAGGACGATGCTCTGACGCCACAACACTCAGGGTGTCACTGGAAACAGGGCAAGATTTAACTGGGCAGACTCAACAAGTGTGTTTGAGTGTATCGTACACTCACTTGCCCAACAGGCCCATCAAGTAGCCTGGCGTGTTGGGGTCAAGGCGTAGAGGGGGGACGATGACATGGGCGGCAGCATGAGGCCAGTCTTGGTGGTAGTATTGCATCCCGTTCAGCACTGCATGAGCAACCGTGGTCTCAGCGTGGACCACCTTACCTAGAGAGAGGAGTTTTGTCATAGCCAGAGCCACAATCTGCGTGTGTTAGTAACAAGGGATGGGGACTCACCCTGCATCTTAGCGGCAGCGACCATATCTCCAGCTCCCATGCAGGAAACGTTCACCAGATAAATTGGGCAGTGAGCCTGTAAACACAAGCAGAGATTATTTATGACAAAATGTGTGTGTGTGTGTGTGTGTGTGTGTGTGTGTGTGTGTGTGTGTGTGTGTGTGTGTGTGTGTGTGTGTGTGTGTGTGTGTGTGTGTGTGTGTGGGTGTGTGTGTGTGTGGGTGTGTGTGTGAGAGATTACCCTATTAGCGATGGTGACTGCTCTGTGGGTAGCCTCAGACTCCAGCTGCAAGAAGGAATAATATGAACATTTAGCTGTAAGGTATTTATACTTCAATCACTTCTCTAAAGTAACATGTGCTTTGTGAAAATGTGAATGATTGACTTGATTTGAGCTTTATTCTCCTCACTGGATTAATAAAGTAAATACTATGATATATTATTTGCTTTCCCACAACTTCCTCTCATATTAAGAGCATTTTTTATTTGTAGGAGTAATTTTGAAGCTATTTCATACACTGAGGATGCCATAAAAATGATTACACTGACTACATTAAAAACATCAATCAATCACAAGTGTTTTGTTAAATTTGTTTTTTTAAATTGCATTTTATTTAACAGAGTGAAGTTGGAGGTCTATCTTTGTGCACTTGCATCGAGGTTATAAAGGTGTGGCTTTTACTTACGTCAAGCAAGTTGGTTACGGTACTTTTTAGTTTTGAGCAGATTTTTAAACACTTCATTAAACTTGTCAAATTGTACTTTTTATTATTCTAGTCCTCTTTCCACTTCTGCCTGTTATGATTGCACCTGGTCGCGGTTGGCATTACTCCGGGATACAGAGATGACAGGTCATGTGCAGGCAAATAAGTCATTTTATTAGGTACCAAGAAGTCACTCAAACAAGGGAGCACCGACACAGCTGAAGCAGCAGTTCACGGGCGAGAAATAAAAGTACTTGCAATATGCAGAAAAAGACAACGCAATGCACAGGAAGCAACAAACAGAACGCATACACTATACAGAATGTGACGTGAAACAATGTACCCGCAGCGTCTGTACCAGGACGCTGGCAAATAAAACCTCCTGATAAGACATTGCTGGCAGGTGAGTCTCCTGATTACTAACAGAGGACAGGCCACAGGTAAAATGGCTGAGAAAAAAGGCAGACAGGAAGTGGAATGAAAAATAATAGCGCTCGACAGGAACTTTAATTACAAAACACTATAACATAAAGGTCCAACCTGTCATGAGGGATCATGACACTGCTTATTAAATCGTAGAAATTCTGTATCTGGATGATTTATTTTTGGTAGTGAAAGCAGAGCCGCTAAATTAGGGCCCAAAGCACAATTTCATTTTGAGGCCCTTCTACCTTTATGACAACGTTTTTGAGCATTATCCATTCTCTCTCTGTGTCGTGGGGGTGGCTGAAGCCTATCCCAGCTGCAATCGGGCGGAAGGCGGGGTACACCCTGGACAAGCCACCACATCGCAGGTAGACACCAGACAGATAGACAGACAACCAATCACACTCACTTTCACACATTACTACTTTTTTTAAATTTAAAATGTAATTTAATTTGATGCATGATTTGTACTAAAACAAACTCATTGGAAATAAATTGTTCAAGATTTTTAGTGCAAAATAAAAAATTTAGCATAGTTAAAACATACATTTGCATATCTTTCTGACACACTTTAGACTGGGATTCGAACCCAGGAAACCTATTTATCAGCCCAGCACTAACACTAAGGTAACAATGTAGATATCAACACAAACTTGCCATTATACTCTTATCAGGACTGAGCAGGAAGGGGCTAGGAATATGTTTGTGGTAAAACGTCATAGTAAGCGCCCTCACATTCATTAATTGACATTTTACATGAGCGTATTCATGAAAAACTAGGCCTTCCAAGGATCGCGTGGACTCACGCACCGTGTGATCTGCATATACGGTGGTCCTGGGTGAAAGTTCTGAATTAAGTCCTCGATCATGATAATTTACTGTATTTACTTACTGATGTTTACAATGCATACTTGGGGAATACAAATGTTACTTTTACCTCCTCAGGCCGGCTGACTTCAATACCTTCGGGTCCACTTATACCCAAATCCAGAGCCTCTCTAGCGCCCTACAAATACACACAGAGCTTCAGCATGACTGAGAAATCATTTCTCACTTAAAGGACACAAGTTAGTCAATGCTATGTTACAAAATTGTGTCCGTGTGTTGTGCATAGTGCACCTCTGCCACCAGCTCTCCGTTCTCGGCGTGCACGCGTGCGATGGCCCCAATGTCCTTACAGGTCTGCAGTGCCTGGTAGAGTTCTGAGTCCCTCAGCATCATCATGTCTTTGTAGGCCATGGACATCTGAAAGGAGTTGACTCCATGTTCCCTCACCAGGGTCTCCATCTCATTACGCACCTGAGTGCAGGCGGATCAGCATGTGTTTGTTATATGGGGCATGAAAAGCTTTAACGAGCACGGCGTAAGCACATGCCCCCAGACGGTATCATAGAACTACAGGTAAGGATCATTCAATAGTATTGTTCCTTAATTTAGCATAGCACTGTCAATTAAACAGATTTTTTGTGTTGGATATTGCTAGCTAATGCAGTTGTACCTACTGTAATGATGCAGTAGCTATAGCAGACACACTATAGCCAAAGGCAGAAAGAAGCATGATGACTCAAAGAATCTGCCTAATGTGCTCAGTGATGTGTGTTAACATACTTCCTTTAGGGTTTATAATCTAGGTCATTACACGTTTCACCCATATATGAAAATGTATGTCGATTTCTTTGGTTCAGTGGTTGAAAAAGCCTCAGTGGTGTTGCCTCCCCCGTTGCTCTGACGTTACCTTTGGCCCCCACCAGGTCACGCCGACATGCAGAGCGTAGTCGCAGCACGCCTTTGCGTCAGCGAGAGCTCGACACTGCTCGTAAGCATCCACCAGGGAGCAGTGCTGCTCAGGCAGGACGTGGGCCATCACCATGGTGGTGCCGCCCATCAGAGCCGCCTGGGTGAAGTCAAAGGAAAATGATGGCGATTATTAACAAAAAAAAAACACAATTATACACGTAGCTGGTCATTTAAACACAAACTATCTTATTCAGGTCATGTTTTGCAAATACATATTCTAATTGGTTTATTATGGCTGATATAACCCGATATATATTGTGTTTTACTGCTAGTTTTTTCTTTCATATCTCGTGTTTGATCAAGCAATAAGAAAGCCGAGAAAATCAAAATGAGCCGATCGGTAAGCAGCGGTCAGGGGTTCACTTTGGTGCAATATATTGTTGCCATGACAACAGACATTACTCTGCCATGTCATCCATGTTCCTACTATCCTGTCTCTCCGCCAGTGAGATTACACTAGTAAATCGCTCATTCATGATCCTCAGAGCCTATTTTTGTGTTGAAGTGATGTAAAAAATAAAAAAAAAATGTATCTGGAAAAAAAAGAGATTGCAGCCAAATGGCAGCCAGAAGGTACACCAATTTGCACTGATGCAGATTGACACTGTGATGCGCTAACCTCCAATCACTTCATTAACCAGTGTTATAGCTGTACAAAACACTGCACAATCTGACTTAAATCGGTCATACTGGACACAGAAATTATCTTCACTTTACTTAAAACATTTTTGATGAAAGTATTGTGCTTAAGACTGGTTGCTGGTCTGTAACTGTTACGTTTCAGTATAACAGGGAGGTGTCATGGTTGTGTATGCCAGCTGTTGGTCTTGACCCCAAGATGCAATGACAGCAGGTGAGGTGCTGATTAAGCATCCTGATTGGCAACCAGGAACAAGTGTGTCCAGATTGCCAGTCTGGGACGGGTAAGGTAGGCAGCGCTCACACAGGAGAAGTAGTGTCAAACAGGAAATGGAAACAAAAATAAGAGTGCAGGACAGAAAATAAAACAAAATATACTACTAACAATAATTTTCATGAGATATTGTGACAATAGCACTATGTTATGTACTACAAAAAGTACCGACATGAAGTCACAATCACAATTAGTTGAGACATCCAGAAGTTTGGGTAAAACAAACCTATCAGTGTTAAGTAGTGAGCCTGATGAATGCACCTGCACCATTAAATGAGTGGTTCTCACGTCAAGTTAGCCATCGTTATTGTTAAAGAGTATTGTTCATGTTGGATGACAATGGGTGGCTGGGCATGAATCCAGCGTTTCAACCCAAATCCATGTCTAATTTAGAGACCGTGATCCCCGACTGTGAAGATAATCCCCTTGGATGAAATATAAAGGAGACACAGAGAGAACCAACACTGTAACGAGCATAAAGACACCTTGATACGATTCTTGTGCAATTTAGTCCATTAGTACTGAGTAATACGTAGAGTTGAAGCCAAATCTCGGTGGTATAAACAGGAGAGATGCATCCAGGACAGATTGTACATCAGTCAACAATGATTTATTAGCTAACTAATATTGTGTATAATTACTTAATCCAAACTCCAAGTCGAGTGTGACTGCTCCCAAAGACACAGACTAGACCAGGGCTATTTAATTACATTGTTCCAGAGCAGGCTAATTCAACTGGCAGCCCATGGGCCACATCCGGCCCACAAAAGCTTTTAATCTTCCCCACCAAACATCACCCAAATAGGCTTGATGAAACCATTGAAACTAGGGTTGCTCATGTATGCAGTACTTTCGTCACCCCGCGGGGGCAACAGCAAGGAATATGTGTCACAATAAAGAAGCAGTGAGGTGAGTAGAAGAAAACTACTCATTCAAACCAAGGATGGCACTATCGATCCTGAAAAATAATCTAAATAAATCTTGAAAATAGGACTTTTAAGAGACTGGACACCAAATTATGAATGCATTGAAATTGATGACTTTGTGATGTGTTTTGTATTTGTGGTGGTGTTGTTTTTTGTCTGGGTAACTCAGGCCATCAAAGCTCGTTTTATACATGTAGCGCTAAATTTTAACAGTTGAGGGCGATAACGCTACACCTGAGGTTTAATTCTGTTTAGCTACATTCATTGTGTGCAATGTTTGCTGTGCATGTTGTTTAATTTCTATATAGGTAAAAATCTGTTAGTTTATTGTGTGAATGTATTAATACTAAACCTTCTAGTGTATTTATGTAAAACACACAATGGATGGTATCATTTTGTAAAGTGTATTTAGGTGTATATTTTAGTCTTAGAAACCTAAATGAAGGAAGAAGTGTAAATAAATAAAACTCAGGAAAGACAATTATTCAAAAGAAGGAACATCAATCATCAACAAAACTTCCGGAGCTTCTGTTTTTTTCATGCTGTTAACTATCTGTCTCGCTGCACATAGTGGACGAGTAGTGAGGGCAGAATAATAAATGTATTGACAGTGTTGTGTGAAAGCCGATATGTTTACTTTGCAATTAAGTAGACACAGTCTCAAAGTAATATAACCTGCAAAGGCAGTTTCTGACGGAACATCCAAATTTCAATGTCTGGCCCCTGAGCCCTTGGGCTCTTGAAACTGCGGGCCTTTTCATTATGTAGTTGAATAGCCCTGTTCTAGAGGCTACATTTCTAGAAAATCAAAGGACCTCACCATTATTCTTAGTAGTGGACGCTTTTACACTATTTGACTTGAATTTGTTTGATGGCATATTTTGGAATTTACCAAGAGGTATATTGGATACAAAAAAAAAATGTTGACATAATTAAAACATAAATTAGTACAGTGTTTCTAAAACATAGGGTCGAGAGCGCTTCTTAGAGGGCCGCCAAATAAATATCTCAGCCGTGGTCTGTATGAGCCACAGTGTTACTCAGTTGTAATACACTTTTCCACCACTTGTGGCAGTAATGACAATATCTAACAAACAGAAGAAGTCTGGGGCAAAAGTCAGACAAAGTTTCTTGAGTGCAAAAAATATGACTTAAGTGGTGAAGCTGTATTTTCATTTGCACTTTAATGTTATTGCTAGTTTATTTAAGAAACATGCATTATTATTATTTATTATTGATTTAGCTAGGATTTATTTATCTTAGCACTGTGTAATTGTATGTACATTTATTTGTCATCAGTTTTTATAAGTTCCTTCTTTTATTCATTGTTTAATATCATTTGATAAGGTTTATTATGTTAAACTGTAAGTAGGTTAGATATAATTATTGAATGCGATTAAAATTAGAAGGGCCGCTCTGTAGTAGAAAAGTTGGGGCCCGTGGTCAAAAAAGTTAAGAACACCTGAATTAGTAGACCTTTCTGTACACAATTCCCACTGGGGATCAAACCAAGTACATCTGGATTACAAAACCAGTACATTATTAACACTGTGCGCTACAGGGGACGGTGACTTTGTCAAGGGAAATCTGCTAACACATCCTTAACAGGAAAGGCCTAGGGATTACATTTGCGAAAGCATTTCAAATAAAGCGCCCTGTCATTCATAAATTGACATTTAATCCCTCCTCCCTCACGGATGGCGGGGCTTGACGCACAGCGTGTGATCTGCGTATAGAGATGGGCGGTCAAAACGGTGGCCTTCAAGAGGTTAAAATGTCAATGCATTGGCACTCTAGTGTTTGTATTACATTTACTTTGCTACAAAAATGTTAAAATCTCTCCCGTAAGCCAGATTTGGCCACCAGGACACCAGTTAAATAGCCCTGGACTAGACAATCATGCACATAATTCACCTACCATCACCCTAAAATAAATATGTGACAGAAGTACTGAGGAATACCACATTATCAGGTTTTTCCATTAATTAATTATGTCTTTACGTGATGTAAAGGGCAGATTCTTAGATGACAATGTCTTCATCCACGGTACTTAAATATGTTCAGGGAGCATGCAACATTGTTTTCACACATGGATTGGCCTCCACACAGTGCAGATATTCACCCCAGTGGGATTCCTTGCTGAAAATGAATGCATATTTACACTGAAAAAGTGGGTAAACAACATTATGTACTGTAGAGCTATACAGCTTCTCCCCATGTGCGGTACATATCTAGCATTGTACTGTTAGGGAGCTTATATGTGGGGAGATGGCGTAACCGTGGGGGTGGGGTGGAATGGAAAGGATGAAGAGGAAATGTTAGAGAAGTGAACAGTGGACACAAACACAATCCTGATTTTTCCTTTTAAACACAGTGTTAGTTGCCATGGTAGCGAGGTCAGTGGGTAGGGAGCTGGCGATTAAGGGGGTTGCTGGGGTGAGTTGGCATGTGGAGGATTGAATACTCCCCGCCCCCAAAAAATTCCTCTCACCCTATTTCAGTTGGCATTCCATTAGATGCTTCGTTTCACTAAGCCACATCGTGGTTTGCTGTTTAATCTCCCAAATGGTCTATCACAGGTAGTGTTTGACCTCACACAGGGTTGTGCTGTACCTTGGTGCCACTGTAGAAGTCTTCCTGGATAGCGGCGTTCATGAACGTCTGCTCCAGATGCACAGAGGTGTCAATCCCGCCGGGCAGCACCAGCTTTCCAGAGGCGTCGATCACCTTGGCGCCGCCTGGAATCATCAGCTCCTTTCCGACCTTTTATAGACAACAAATTGAGATGAGATTACACCCCCACAAAAAACACACCACTATTTTTTTCAACTGGGTATGCAACCATGCTTAATGTAAAAAAGACAAAAATATGTGTCCTCTGCAGTGGACATTTGTTTTTTTTGGAGTTACACATTTCTGAAAAAACCCACTGATATGGGAAACACAAATGCTCTCAAGAGGATGTTGATACGATATATTTGTTATTAAAAATGCATCCTACCTGCTGAATGATTCCGTTTTCGATGTAAACATCAGCTTCGTGGGTGAAGTCATCATTGACCACTTTGCCTCCCTTGATGAGAATGCGCATGGACCCCATGTTGGCAGCCAATCTCCTACCAGAAGTACGACAATGACATTTAACGTTGCGTTCCCAGCAATATAATCTAGTCTTCTTCAACACCTTGTACTGTCGTAATGCACTTTCACCGCACTGCAAGTATTGCAGGAGCATTTAATGATGCATTTAACTGAATATGTAACTATAAATCTCATGTTCATTTCATGTTCCTGTGGGGGGCTTTCCTTTCTGAATCATGAATCTAATTAACCTAATTTGACGATGCACAATGTAGATGATGGTTACTTAGTGCTTCCGAGCACCATCTTCAGAAAACAAAACCTTCTGGCTATGATAATGTCTTTGGTTTGTGTGGATTTAAACCACACAATTTACAAAACCATTGTTTCAGTCCCAAACCTTTGTGAATTCGAATTGTACGTAAATTTGCAGAATGATCAGATGGTTAAGAATCCTCTTATGTAAACTAGGGTTGTACTTTAGACCAGTGATCCCCAACCACCGGTCCGAGGACCTGTACCGATCCGTGACGCATTTGCTACAGGGCCGCACAGAAACAATAATCAATTTATAAACTACCGCATTTTCTCCGACTTAACTTTCGCCTGTCCAACTAAACACACCAATAGGCTTGTTAATAATTGTATATTACAACTCATTGTTATAGTACATGGGACAATGCACATTAATGGACATATAAAATGTTAATGTGTCAGATTATAGCCAAAGGCTAATTTTTCATGCTCATTTTTGCCACACGTAGAAAGCCGGTTGGTGAAAATAATGCATACAGTAAACCGGTCCCTGGTGGAAAAGATGTTGGGGAACACTGCATTAGACGATATATTATACAAATGATATAAAGTTAGCCAACGATAGAGCTTTTAATACTATCGTGATATCGTTATAATGCATGTTGATGACACATTCTAGCTGTGTCCCGCAAAATTGATAGCGACAACCGAACTACTACCTCCTCGTGAGCGAGTGGCTAACGTTCTTCCATAGTGCAAGTCACTAAACCTCGCCTCCATGGCGGCAAATAAACAATGTTTCTTACAAGACACTGGAGAACGAGGAATAGCCAAACATGCTACACTACACACTGTAAGAGGAAACAATAAGCCATGCGAACCGCTAAGCTCGATATCCTGAATGTAAACAGAGGTGGGCGGATCGATATAAATATCGACAGTAACGATACCAAGTACAGTATCAATACATGGTCATTGCAACAGTGATAAGATTAATATTTTTTATTATCACACCATCTTTTATTTGTCATTTTTGTTATAGCTTTCCAACTCAGGAATGTATTTGAATATGTATTTGATATTGTTAAACCATTTTATCTGAATATAACTGTGATTAAACATTTTACATTGGAACATTTGAAGTATCAGCACTGATATGACAACAAAATTGTCCCTGTAGCTACTTGGTATTGGATGATACCCAAATGTGTAGTATCGTCCAAAACTAATGTAAAGTATCAAAACAACAGAATAATAAGTGCTTAGTACATTTAAACATAAGTGTAGCTATAACCATGTTACAACAGAAAGTAACCAGATATCAACAGTGAATCAGCAGGTAGATTAATAATAGTTTTGACAAAATAATACAAAATTATGCAATATACCGGTATTATCAGATACGTCAGCAGCCAAATTTGGAGCTTTGGCAACCCATTTTGAAATGCTTCTATTATCATTTATATGCCAAATACTATATCATGGTAGAAAATTCAAGTTCTTCAAATATATGTACACATATTGAATGGATATTAGGGTTCAACAAATATAAGTAGTTTACTCTTCAAACTGTGTGTGTTAGTGTTGGTGTGTATTCTATCATGGATGGCTGTATGCAATGTGTTTGCTAGCAGGACACAATAGTCTCCTAGTCACACGGAATCAAGTCAAAGAGATGGATGAGAACAGAGGCTAGAAGCAGAGTGCATGGTGCCTGGGGGGTGCACAGGGATTAGAATGAAAACAGTAAATCGTTTACCAAGGACCCCAAAAGCGAGATGCCAATCACGTGGACCCTGTCATTCTGAAGTCTTTGACACATCTGTCTCATCGTAAGTGTTATATTGCGACAGTATCACTCTGGTCTTTGCTCGATTCAAAGACAGCAGGACGCTGATGCTGGGAATATTTTCGGGGGGAGGGGTGGATGTTATGGAAAGTAGTGTTCCTCCCAGGCTTGGCAGCCAGAATAAAAGAGTGGTCTCCCAGGAGATGGGAACTAGGGTGCTTTCAGTGGAAACAAGGCCTCCATAATCACACACATGCAAACACTTGCATGACAGCATCAAGACTGAGCTGACCATTCAATCAATTATGGTCGACGGAAAACAAGCACAATGAGAGACATTTTCTTGCAGTGACATAAGTCTTTTTTTTAACAGAAAGATTGCCCTTTAAATCAGTGGTCCCCAACCACCGGGCCGCAGCCCGGTACCGGTCCGCACAAGAAATTTTAAAAAATAACTTCTTTTTTTTTTTTAAATTAAATCAACATGAAAAACACAATATATACATTATATATCAATATAGATCAATACAGTCTTCAGGGATACAGTCCATAAGCACACATAATTGTATTTATTTATGACAATTTTTTTTTTTTAAATGTTAAAAAAAAAAGCTAAAAAATAAAACGATATTGAATCGAATCGTGGGACACCCAAAGATTCACAGCCCTAATATATATATATATATATATATATATATATATATATATATATATATATATATATATATATATATATATATATATATATATATATATATATATATATATATATATATATATATACACACTACCGTTCAAAAGTTTGGGGTCACATTGAAATGTCCTTATTTTTGAAGGAAAAGCACTGTACTTTTCAATGAAGATAACTTTAAACTAGTCTTAACTTTAAAGAAGTACACTCTGTACATTGCTAATGTGGTAAATGACTATTCTAGCTGCAAATGTCTGGTTTTTGGTGCAATATCTACATAGGTGTATAGAGGCCCATTTCCAGCAACTATCACTCCAGTGTTCTAATGGTACAATGTGTTTGCTCATTGGCTCAGAAGGCTAATTGATGATTAGAAAACCCTTGTGCAATCATGTTCACACATCTGAAAACAGTTTAGCTCGTTACAGAAGCTACAAAACTGACCTTCCTTTGAGCAGATTGAGTTTCTGGAGCATCACATTTGTGGGGTCAATTAAACGCTCAAAATGGCCAGAAAAAGAGAACTTTCATCTGAAACTCGACAGTCTATTCTTGTTCTTAGAAATGAAGGCTATTCCACAAAATTGTTTGGGTGACCCCAAACTTTTGAACGGTAGTGTATATATATACAGTATATATATATACAGTCGCGATCGAAAGTTTACATACACTTGTAAAGAACATAATGTCATGGCTGTCTTGAGTTTCCCATAATTTCTACAAGTCTTATTTTTTTGTGATAGAGTGATTGGAGCACATACTTGTTGGTCACAAAAAACATTCATGAAGTTTGGTTCCTTTATGAATTTATTATGGGTCTACTGAAAATGTGACCAAATCTGCCTGGTCAAAAGTATACATACATACAGTAATGTTAATATTTGGTTTCATGTCCCTTGGCAAGTTTCACTGCAATAAGGCGCTTTTGGTAGCCATCCACAAGCTTCTTGCAAGCTTCTGCTTGAATTTTTGACCACTCCTCTTGACTAAATTGGTGCAGTTCAGCTAAATTTGTTGGTTTTCTGACATGGACTTGTTTCTTCAGCATTGTCCACACGTTTAAGTCAGGACTTTGGGAAGGCCATTCTAAAACCTTCATTCTAGCTTGATTTAGCCATACCTTTACCACTTTTGACGTGTGTTTGGGGTCATTGATTGTCCTGTTGGAACACCCAACTGCGGCCAAGACCCAACCTCCGGGCTGAGGATTTTAGGTTGTCCTGAAGAATTTAGAGGTAATCCTCCTTTTTCATTGTCCCATTTAAAGCACCAGTTCCATTGGCAGCAAAACAGGCCCAGCGCATAATACTACCACCACCGTGCTTGACGGTAAGCATGGTGTTCCTGGGATAAAAGGCCTCACCTTTTGTCCTCCAAACATATTGCTGGGTATTGTGGCCAAAAAGCTAAATTTTTGTTTCATCTGACCATAGAACTTTCCTCAGACGGTCTTATCTTTGTCCATGTGATGTCAGATGAAACAAAAATTAAGCTGTTTGGCCAAAATACCCAGCAATATGTTTGGAGGAGAAAAGGTGAGGCCTTTAATCCCAGGAACACCATGCCCACCATCAAGCATGGTGGTGGTAGTATTATGCTCTGGGCCTGTTTTGCTGCCAATGGAACTGGTGCTTTACAGAGAGTAAATGGGACAATGAAAAAGGAGGATTACCTCTAAATTCTACAGGACAACCTAAAATCATCAGCCCGGAGGTTGGGTCTTGGGCGCAGTTGGGTGTTCCAACAGGACAATGGCCCCAAACATCCCAAAAGTGGTAAAGGAATGGCTAAATCAGGCTAGAATTAAGGTTTTAGAATGGCTTTCCCAAATTCCTGACTTAAACCCCATTGAGAACATGTGGACAATGCTGAAGAAACAATTCCATGTCAGAAAATAAACAAATTTGGCTGAACTGCACCAGTTTTGTCAAGAGGAGTGGTCAAAAATTCAAGCAGAAGCTTGCCAGAAGTTTGTGGATGGCTACCAAAAGCGCCTTATTGCAGTGAAACTTGCCAAGGGACATGTAACCAAATATTAACATTGCTGTATGTATACTTTTGACCCGGCAGATTTGGTCACACTTTCAGTAGACCCATAATAAATTCATAAAAGAACCAAACTTAATGAACGTTTTTTTGTGACCAACAAGTATGTGCTCCAATCACTCTATCACAAAAAAATATGAGTTGTAGAAATGATTGGAAACTCAAGACAGCCATGACATTATGTTCTTTACAACGGCGTGGCGAAGTTGGTAGAGTGGCCGGGCCAGCAATCGGAGGGTTGCTGGTTCCTGGGGTTCAATCCCCACCTTCTACGATCGTAGTCACGTCCGTTGTGTCCTTGGGCTAGACACTTCACCCTTGCTCCTGATGGGTGCTGGTAGCGCCTTGCATGGCAGCTCCCTCCATCAGTGTGTGAATGTGTGTGTGAATGGGTGAATGTGGAAATACTGTCAAAGTGCTTTGAGTACCTTGAAGGTAGAAAAGCGCTATACAAGTATAACCCATTATTTATATTTATTTACAAGTGTATGTAAACTTTTGATCACGACTGTATACATACATATACATTGATTCTTCTGGGTAACTCTGCTTCAATATACAAACTTTTCAGTTTGTAAACTATGTTCAAGAACCAATTAATTTTGTAAATCGAGGTTCCACTGTAGATTTTTTTTAGACTGACTGATAGACATGTGTCAAGTCAACACAGTCTGTGGCAGACGTGTGAACAACAAGTGTCATTTCACCCACAAAGCTGTCATTGCTTCATCACAAAGGCTGCAGCATTTTTGTTTCAACATTACATAAATACACTTGTGGGTCGCCATGCGTAACAAAATGTGGTGCAAACACCTAATTTTGGGGCTTTCTCGAATAGTACATATTAATTCAGTTGGACTGACAAGAGACAAAAAGCCGGTAAAGCATTCTTAAACTCTGATGCTCTCCACACTGGCAACACAACACTTTCTCATCACACTCACGCCAGGTGCATTCATGAACCCCTGGGATTCTAAATATCAACATTACAACACAAGCAAGTCATTATACTAACTTTGTATTGCTTCATTAATACACAATTATTGTAAAGCAAACACCATTGTAACCCAGGTCCAATTCTTCTCAAACAGTAGGACAGGCCCCCCTGGAGAGACGTGGTTCGTTCTAGAATATGACTACACGTATGTAACGCCTGGCTTCACTGTGACTACAGTAGAGGACGAGAAAAGTCTGTTGTGTTATATTCTTTAATAATAATAAGGATACAACAATATGCAGCGGTGTACTTGTAACAATTTTATAGACAAATGATTCATAGACATATTTTCTTCTTCCTAAGGGGGGTGTAACAGAAAATAAATGAGAAGCACTGCTCTAGTCTAACATCAACACAATTGTGTATCCACTTGTGATTTGATTGTACACAATGTATGCACTTTAAATAGTGTCCCATCTTGCAATTTATTTTGCACATTCCCCATGTTGTGTGATTTGCTGCTGGTTTAGTAGTAATAATTGTGACAATTTGTGGTGGATTAAATTTTTAATATTGGTAGATTGACAAATTAACGTATAATTGTATCTCAGTATTTAAATTAGTATTATTCCGTTTTATTTGCATCTCACAAAACTTTGTGGAAAAGAAATCTATATCGCAATATATATTGGAGCCTCCTGCGAAAACGAAATATATCACACTATATTATTTAGCACTTAAATGATAAAACAGGTCACTGTGATGATCTGTGGTTTGGATCATGTTTTATGTTATTTTCTGTTTAAGACTCCATAGTTCCTGGTTGCACTTCCTTGTTTGTTTTGTCACCATGGTTACTCATTGTGTTCACCTGTCTCTGATTAGTGCTCGCCCGCTCACCTGCTTCCCGAGCACTAATCAGAGGCATTATCTAAGCTTGTCTTTGCCAGTCAGTCGGAATGGATTCATTGCTTGCGTCACGTTCATGCCAAGTAAGTTTTGTTCATTCCATGCCATAGCCTACGCTAAGTCCTAGCTTCACGTGTTTTAGGCACGCTTTCCTTTTTTGTTCTTTGCCTGTGTTTTTGGTAGTTGGGTGATTTATGTTCAATAAATCAAATCCTACCTTTACGCCTTCGTCCGGAGCCGTCAGTGTTGCATTGGGAGAACGAACCGCAGTGAGCTGCAAACCCCCGAGTGACAGTCACAAAGGCTCCTAATGTGGATATTAACATATGGTAATGTAATATCTGTTGTAACATGGTTCTATCTAACTTCTGTGAAAAGGTCCTAAGCACTTATTCTTCTGTTGTTTGGATACTTTATTAGTTTTGGGCAATACGACAAATTTGGTTATCAATCTAATACCAAGTAGTGACATAGGTCATACCAATACTGAGACTTAAAAAAATCGTTGAATAATAACGTTTTAAACACAATCATAATTAGACAAAAACACGAGATCAAATTATTTCCTCGTTCCGTTTTATTACATACAATACTTTGATCCAAATAAAGTCAACAGTGCAAAATAACTGAACATTGGCAAAAACTACTCTTGGCTTGTATCTCTCATTTCCTGGGTTTGTAAACAACAAAAGCATTTTTTTTTTGGAGAAAATAAAGTTATCTAATCACTGTAGTGTCGCTATATACTGATACTATACTGTTAAATATTTGTATCAATCCGCCCACCCCTGTTTGCATTCAAGAGCTTAAGCTTAGCAGTTAGCATGGCTTCCTGTATCCTTCTCCAGTGTGTAGAGTAGCATGTTTAACTGTTTAACGTCCTCCAATGATAGTGATGCTTGTAAACAAGTTTATTTGCTGCCATGGAGGTGAGGATTAGGTACTACTGAGACGCTGGCCACTAGCTCACTAGCTCGGACGCTACATTGCATTGAGGACGCAGTAGTTCGCTTGTTGCTGCCAAATTTGCGGGACACAACTCAAATGTGTCATCAACATGAATTATCACGATGTAACGATAGTAAAGAAAGTTCTTTTGTCAGCCAAATTTATATAATTTATATTGTATATGTCTATATCATGCAACCCTATTGGATAATATGCAACTCTGCCACGACGTCGCATAGCCTTCCTCCTGCCAGTTATTAAAACAATACAGCCACTTTAAATAAAAAATAAAAAAACATAATTAAAAGAAAGTGGGTGATTTTTTTCTATAGGCTGCACTTTCCCTTTTATACACATAATAGTGAGAATAAACTTGTGTCGATATGCAAACCACAATCGTTCCACCGCCGCTGTTTGTGTTTTGTTTCATGTTGGTATATGCAAGGCCGCGTGATCTGATGCAATGTGATGTGAAGCGATAGTGAAACACGCGCATGAAATGTTGTGAAAAAGTGACGAGACGCCTGTGCAAAAGGTCCTCACTCGGCAGGAGACCAGCAATAAAAGCAAATTGCACAGACCGTGTATGCGGAGAGATTTGTAAACATTAGTGATGCTTGAAATATTTGGGAAATTTAAGTGTGTTCTTAATTTGGACAGAGGGATGACACACATCAAGCAGCATTTCTCACTCACCCTGAGACCAGCTGCTGTTTGTTCCACATAACAAATTGGACAAATGTACACCGCTGAACACACACACACACACACACACACACACACACACACACCGTTACTTTACTAACATATTGGGAGGCAATTAGTATCACATATTATGTGCTGTAAAGCGGTTATGCAAGGCTTTACTACTACAATTTCAGTAATACAGTGTTTAACTGAAGATGTGCTTTTATAGATGTATGTGGTTATTTGATAGGGACAACTATATACATTTTAAATGTGATATACTATAGCACTTATAACTACAGTATTGCAAATTTTCAACGATAGGAATAATTGTACATTAACAACAATTACACATTAAGAATCCAGATCACATTTACTGAAAGCTGCTAATAACTTTTTTAGGCAATCTATAGCAGAATGAAAGAAACGGAGTGAAACCTCTTGTCTTGTCAGTCATCCATTGTCTTTGTCTCTGTGGGTGGAGGCGGGCCTGCTAGCATACAGTATATACGTACAGAAATTGAAGCTTGTAACATAAACGTAAGGTAATGTAGCATAAATGATCCTGATCAGCCCCAAAATGTATGGGCCCAAACCTTTTTGAGCTATATTTAGGGGAATTAAAGAAACGGAGTGAAGCCACTTGTTTGTCTCCCCTATTTTTTCTCTCCACGGGCTGCTAGCATACACAGAAAATGTAAGGTAACGTAGTAGAAATTATCCGGACCAGTCTTAAAATCTAATCAGTTGTTTTTAATCCCATTTTAAACATTTCCTGAAAGTTACATTAAAATCTAAGTACAACTTTTTGAGTTATTTCCCTAGCTAACTAACCAGCTCACTAATTAACAGAAATAAGAAAAACAATTTGAATATTGTATGAAGTCAGTCGGCATGTATATTTCCGGTCGCTGTGACTAAGGCCAGCTCCTGGCATAAACACTGTATTTGGTTGTTTGGGGGCACAACTAGTGATGGTTCAAGTGATACTGAAATGCCTTTCATATTCCTTTTTACAAAGCTATTTTACAAAGCCAGTAGATTGGGGACGACCATTGTGGAACAGCAACACAGTACCAGTGCTGTGTCAATACAGTTAGTGAGGGTGCCATACACTCACTGCGGCGTCATTAGCCCATCACTAGCCACAACCACTCGGGCAGGCACATTACCAGAAAGGCTCTGAGAAGATTCTAATCCATTTTTTAAATGTGCACTGTTGCACTTGTGACTCGTCATTTTGAGCCATGAAAGGTTCCATTTGATCTGCAGCCTACAAAATCAAAACTCTAAAAATATTAATGACCCAAATGGCCACAAACGAAATCTTGTCTAGGGCCACAAAAAGCCTGTGACTTGGTTTCTGTTGAAGTCCCGCCTTCCTACCCTGTCTTTGATGGTTTTACAGTCTGTTGTGTCATTGGACGAAATAGATGTCAATCATTAAAGCAGCACCACGTGTGTACATGCAGTTATGGGTCCCTACATTGGAATCGATACGGTACCCTGGGAATCAATGTATATATATATACACTACCGTTCAAAAGTTTGGGGTCACATTGAAATGTCCTTATTTTTGAAGGAAAAGCACTGTACTTTTCAATGAAGATAACTTTAAACTAGTCTTAACTTTAAAGAAATACACTCTATACGTTGCTAATGTGGTAAGTGACTATTCTAGCTGCAAATGTCTGTTTTTTGGTGCAATATCTACATAGGTGTATAGAGGCCCATTTCCAGAAACTATCACTCCAGTGTTCTAATGGTACAATGTGTTTGCTCATTGGCTCAGAAGGCTAATTGATGATTAGAAAACCCTTGTGCAATCATGTTCACACATCTGAAAACCGTTTAGCTCGTTACAGAAGCTACAAAACTGACCTTCTTTTGGGCAGATTGAGTTTCTGGAGCATCACATTTGTGGGGTCAATTAAACGCTCAAAATGGCCAGAAAAAGAGAACTTTCATCTGAAACTCGACAGTCTATTCTTGTTCTTAGAAATGAAGGCTATTCCACAAAATTGTTTGGGTGACCCCAAACTTTTGAACGGTAGTGTATATATATTACATATATTACATTTAACACTGAGCTGTGTTGTCTTGTTCTACAGTTCAGTTCAGTTTCAAATATTTCTAACATGCATACAATACAATGTAATGCATCACACATTTCCAGTTGTTTCATTACAGCACGTCCAAAAAGGAGTAGGAGGAAGCAGAGCTTATTTAATCCTACTCCTTTTCATACCATAGCAATTTTATCTAATGTCCTTGTTCTCTGTAACAGAACAGTGAACAAATCATAAATACATAATATACCATAGTAAGCAAACAAATATTAAATACTTAAATAATATGTGTCTCAATAAGAAAAAGAAAAAAAGAAACAAAATGTTATATCTTGTTTGCTTACACTTCTAAGTTTCAGTTGCAGGTCATTTTTTGTAGACTTTGCATGCAGTTGCAATTCGAAGACATTAGATGGCAGTATAGTATAAACTAAAGTGTGTTGCCTTAGGTAATGTCTACACTAAGCCGGATAACCCCTTAAACAAATATTTAGCCTAAGCCCCATTTCAGCCACACTAAACTATTGTTTAAGGTTCCCCTCCTCTGGATATTTTTTTACACAGGTAAGTGCGCCGTGTATTTTTTTAATCTCCGGCTCTTGACTTTGTATGGACTCATTTATCGTTTACAAACTGAGTTCGGAGAGGAAGTGACGCCAGAAAGACCACGCCCCACACAGGAAGTGACGTCAGAAAGAACGCGCCACAGCCAGCTTCATAATAAAGCAGTTTCGTAACTCGGAGATAACCACTGGAAATATGAAGGCGAGTCATCCAGACATGCCCGTGTTTTTCACACATGAATACCTTCAGAGAAAGCGATTGCAGCTATTTCGGATACAACACTTCTCAGACGGCAGGAGAACTTTCCAATGTCCAGGTCAGCTGTGATGCTACTTACCAAAAAACTTTGTCCATTTGTTGAAGGAGAGACAACGAGAATGCGGGCTCCCGTGGATGTGATAAAAAAAAGGTAGCGTATGCTTTGTATTACCTGGCCGACGAGGGAAGACTACAGAAAACGGCAAATGCTTTTGGACTGGCGAAGCAGACTGTATCAGTTATTGTCCGCCATGTATGTCACGGACTCAACGTCTAGGTCATGAGTATATAAAGCATACTTGCCAACCCTCCCGGTTTCACCGGGAGACTCCCGGTATTCAGCGCCTCTCCCGATAACCTCCCGGCAGAAATTTTCTCCCGACAAACTCCCAGTATTCAGCCGGAGCTGGAGGCCACGCCCCCTCCAGCTCAATGCGGACCTGAGTGGGGACAGCCTGTTCTCACGTCCGCTTTCCCACAATATAAACAGCTTGTCTGCCCAATGACGTCATAACATCTACGGCTTTTAGAGAGTAGAGTGCACAACTGCGCACACAACAAGGAGACGAAGCAGAAGAACGAGGAAGTTACAGACATGGCGACGCCATCGACGAGCAAGATGAAGAAATATGCTTGCAAGTTCCAAAACGAATGGAAACAAGAATTTCAGTTCATCCAGGACAGTTCGAAGGGGAAGGGGTATGTAATTATGTTGCCTGTACATTTTGTAGAAGAACAGACTTCTCCATTGAACACGGTGGCCGAAATGATATACTCAGTCATGAACGGAGAAGTTAAACAGGACAATACTGCCATCTACTGGATAGCCTCCGGAACACACAAATTGAAGTATTTATTTTATTTATATGTATAATAAAAAATAAAAAATATATATATATATATATATATATATATATATATATATATATATATATATATATATATATATATATATATAGCTAGAATTCACTGAAAGTCAAGTATTTCATACACATATATATATATATATATATATGTATATGTATATATATATATATATATATATATATATATATATATATATATATATATATATATATATATATATATATATATATATATATATATATACATATATATATATATGTAATACTTGAGTTGGTGAATCCTAGCTGTAAATATACTACTCCGCTATAAATCACGCCCTTAACCACGCCCCCCGCCCCACCCCGACAACGCCCAACCCACCCCCCACCTTCCGGTATCGGAGGTCTCAAGGTTGGCAAGTATGATATAAAGTCACCAAAAACGAATATCCAATGAAGGTGAAGGCAAAAGAGTGACGAGTGTCCTTGATTGATTGATGTAAAATGTTCTTTGTCACAATGTGTACTTTTACGTGTTTATTAAAGATTTGATTAATTTATGATGGCTCAGGTGTGATTCACTACAATAGGGCCCCACAGCGCACTGGATTCCAGTTAATTGAAATACCACAACAATGGATATTGTTCAGATAAGTTACATTTAAGAACTTGCACCCAAAGCAACATTGGAGGTGACTAGGACGTGCGCATGCGTATTAGGTCACTTTGCTCCAGCGGACGGAGGGGGTAGGGGGTCTTAAACGGTGGCATTGTTGTGTGTGGACAAGGATAAGGTTAGGTGGGATTTACCCTGGATAACCTTAGTGTAAACAGGGCCTTAGTCAGGAAGTACTGTTTTCCATTAAGGTAACTGTGCCAGTGTTTTCTTTTGCTGGGCCCTACAAAGTGTTTCCACTATAAGTATTGTATTTATTAAACACCAGCTGTTTGATTGTAACATGCATCTTAGTTGTACATTTGATTACCAAAATTGGAGGCGATGACATCACCATGTAAAATTGCTTAAGCTAATGGGTAGCATGCCTAAGGCAAATCCAATGTAAAGTAGCATCACGCTAGCACATTTTGAAAAGTGAAGTCTTACTGCCATACTTGCCAACCCTCCCGATTTTCCCGGGAGACTCCCGAATTTCAGTGCCCCTCCCGAAAATCTCCCGGGGCAACCCATTCTCCCGATTTCCACCCGGACAACAATATTGGGGGCGTGCCTTAAAGGCACTGCCTTTAGCGTCCTCCACAACCTGTCCTCACGTCCGCTTTTCCTCCATACAAACAGCGTGCCGGCCCGAACACATAATATATGCGGATTTTACACACACATAAGTGAGTGCAAGGCATACTTGATCAACAGCCATACAGGTCACACTGAAGGTAGACATATAAACAACTTTAACACTGTTACAAATATGCGCCACACTGTGAACCCACACCAAACAAGAATGACAAATACATTTCGGGAGAACATTCGCACCATAACACAACATAAACACAACAGAACAAATACGCAGAACCCCTTGCAGCACTAACTCTTCCGGGACACTACAATATACACCCCCCCCCCCCCCCCCCACTCCCCATCTCCCGAATTCGGAGATCTCAAGGTTGGCAAGTATGCTTACTGCGCTTTGTTCTTTGATGGCATTGAAAATTGTAACTTTACCATTCTTATTGGCCGTTGGCTTTTTATTTAACTTTATAAAGATATCATTGCAAAAAAATACACAAGCTAAATGGAAAATTGTTGGTAAATGTCATACTGTAGGCAGTTGTATGGAAGAAAGCAAGGCACAAGTAGTGCAACACATTACTATTCAGCAGCTACTCTAGTCAGATCCAGACTGAAGTGTGTGTCCGTGCAAGTGTTTAGTGAGTGAGAATGTGGTGGACAGCTGCTGACTTCTGATCTGGGGTTTAAATGCAGGCAGGGACAAAGCATATCTTTGTTATTTTGTCCTCAACACGTGAAGCAGTGTGCGAATGTGAGCTATTTCAAAAGTCGGAAAAAAAAAACGACAAGTCATTGGAGTTAAGAATAGACGTGACAGACACACACACATGGGTGAGGTTTAAAGAGTGTGCTGATAGAGGCGGGTGGATGAATAAAAACTATTAAAGCACAGACAAATTGGGGCATGTCTGAGGATTAGGGTCTCTCATCCTGCTTTTTCGTGAGAGGTGAATTTGGAGCCAGCTCAGCGATAAAAATACTGCACTGAAACTGCTATGTCATGGTTTCAGTGCCAGGGTAAGGCTATATTTGTTATAGTAAATGTGAATGTGCTCATGCATTCCAGTCTATAGGCACAATTGAGTCTACATTGGAGCCTTATAAGGTTCAACACTTCTGCATTGGACCAACGTGTCTTCTGAGATTTGCCATTTTGCTGAGTCATGAAAGGAACACTCACTGTTTTCCCCGACACAGAGAGTGACACGCCCTAACACATATCAGGAAGACGAGTGAATTAAGACTTCTGCGAAGGAGAATCATATATATTTAGTACTCATGAACTGACACTTTTGCATAACAATACAGTAAACAAATGGATTTGTTTTACCTTCTACGTCATACTTGCCTTGGCTTTTAATCAAAAATCAATCGATCAATCATGGGTATGGTGAGACCTCTGAGGGCACACTCACACTACCAGTCTTATACTTAATGCGATTACTCCTCCCGCAAGTTATTAATAATAATCGCTACTTTATATGACAGAAATAAATAAAAAACATCAAAACCGACTGCACATGCTACAACTGTAAAGTCATGTCAGTCATGCGATTGCTCTTCCTTTTAGTTAAGAATAAACACTATCTTGCACAATAGGAATCAACAGAATGTCTATAAATCAAGGGTCTTAAAAAGTTTTCCAGGCCAAAGACCCCCAAACTGATGGAGAGAAGGTGCAGGGCCTCCTTACTTATGTATCTTGTATGAAATGATGATTGTATTTTACATTAAAATGGTCCTAAATGTACCTTGTTAGTGTGCAATACTCAGGATATTCAAATAATAACAGTATTGTGCTGCTAATAGCTAACTGTCAACTAGTGCTCTTTTCGCTAGCTGGCTACTAGCGTGCTAATTGGTAGCTGTAAACTGGCACGTTATTTGCTAGCTGACAACTAGCGTGCTTATCACTAGCTGGTAACTAGAACACTAATCACTTGCTGAAAGCTAGCACACAAATAGCCAGCTGACAACTAGGGAATTAATCATTAGCTAACAACAAGAAAATTAATCGCTAGCTGGCAACGAGACCGCAAATCGCTAGCTGACAAATAGTGCGCCCATCGCTAGCTGATAATTAGGGCATTAATCACTAGTGAAGACCAACAGTGACACACTAGCTGCCAACTAGAGTGCTAATTGCTAGCTGACAACTAGCGCACCAATTGCTAGCTGACAACAAGGGCATTAATCGCTAGCTGACAACACAGGCGCACATCACTACCTGACGACTAGCCCTCTAATCGCTGGCTGGCAACTAACATGCCAATCGCTAGCTGACAACATGTGTGCTAATTGCTAGCTGACAACTAATGTGCCAATCGCTAGCTGGCAACTTAAGCACTAATTGCTACTTGATAACTAATGCGCAAATCACTAGCTTGCAGCAATGACAATTAACAGCTTACGACAAATAACAGCTGACAACTAGCACGCTGATTGTTAGCTGACAACTTGCTCTCTAATCGCTAGCTGACAACCAGTGTGATAATCGCTAGTTGACAAATAAAGCATTATTCGCTAGCTGACATTCAGAGCGCACATCACTAACCGACAACTAGCGCTCTAATCGCTGGCTGGCATCTAACATGCCAATCGCCAGCTGACAAATAACATACTAATGGCTAGCTGAGAAGTAGCGTGCCAATCGCTAAACTGACAACTCGGGCATCATTCGCTAAATGACAACTACGGCATTAATCGCTAGCTGACATCTAGAGCGCTAAATTCTAGCTGACAATTACGGTGCTAATAGTGAGCTGGCAACTGACATGCCAATTGCTAGCTCACAACTAGCACACTAATCGCTAGCTGAAAACTTGAGCGCTAATGCCTACCTAACAACTAGCGTGCAAACCGATAGCTCGTAGCTAGGGCGCTAATCGCTAGCTGACGACTAGCACGCTTATGGTTAGCTGACAAATACAGCGCTAATCGCCAGCTGACAAAAAGCCGGCTAATCGCTAGCTGGTAACTAACGCACTAATCACTAGCTGATAATTAGCGCGTCAATCCCGAGCTGACAACTAGAGCACTAATCGTTAGCCAGCAACTAAAGTGCTAATTGTTAGCTGGGAACTGGTGCGCTAATGTTCATTGCAGGGGGTAAATAAAAAAATATGAATACAATTCCACAGCCCCCTTGCAGTACCTCTGCAGAACCCTGGGGGTTGCGGACTGCTATAAATCATTCACAAAGACTATTTTACAGCACTGTAAAACAGTAAAAATGTTGTATTATGATGGGTGCAGCCGCCCCAGTGCATGCATCCACAACACGGCCGACTGTTTTGCGATCGCTCCTCCACATTTACATCTCCCAAACAACAAAACGCACAAGAAAGACTCCAAATTAGCTTACAACGTCAAAACGTGTTATTTAATTGTCCTATACGCAAGCCGCACAGCAGAAAGCGGACGAGAAATTGCACAGATGTGTCGTCTTATATTCGCGTCAACGGTATCTTCATTTTCCAAATTTCAAGCACAAAAAACATCAATTCTAGAATTGTATTGGCCACTAGATAAGACCAAACCAATCAGAGTATGTTGTTCAGTATCGTGGCCAATGATTGGTTCAGCCTAAGGCAACATTACGATATTGGAGTAAAGGAGAATAAGGGTTCCCTCCGGGTACTCCGGCTTCCTCCCACCTCCAAAGACATGCACCTGGGGATAGGTTGATTGGCAACACTATAATAATGGGACACATTACCTCCCTGCTTGGCACTCAGCATCAAGGGTTGGAATTGGGGGTTAAATCACCAAAAATGATTCCCGGGCGCGGCACCGCTGCTGCCCACTGCTCCCCTCACCTCCCAGGAGGTGATCAAGGGGATGGGTCAAATGCAGAGGACAAATTTCACCACACCTAGTGTGTGTGTGACAATCATTGGTACTTTAACTTTAACATTAAATTGGCCCTAGTGTGTGAATGTGAGTGTGAATGTCGTCTGTCTATCTGTGTTGGCCCTGTTATGAGGTGGCGACTTGTCCAGGGTGTACCCTGCCTTCCGCCCGATTGTAGCTGAGATAGGCTCCAGCGCCCTCCACAACCCCGAAGAGAGTAAGCGGTAGAAAATGGATGGATGGATGGAGAATAAAGGTGACTAAAGGGTGTTATTACACGTCTAGAGGGCTCTCATAATGTCAAAAAATGTATTTAGGAGGCGTGCTCTAGCTGTGAAATTATTTTACCGTGGTCAGAAAATGGATGGATGTATGGAAGTTTGGAGCCACTTAACAAGGGATTACTGTAATGGCAAAGTGTTCCAAGATGTTAATCCATAGAATGGTTGGGGGCGTGGTTAAGAGGGGAGGCGTATATTTACAGCTAGAATTCACCAACTCGAGTATTTCATATATATTTCATATATATATATATGTATGAAATACTTGACTTTCAGTGAGTTCTAGCTATATATATATTTTTATTTTTATTTTATTATACATATAAATGAAATAAATACTTGAATGTATGTGTTCCGGAGGCTATCCAGTAGATGGCAGTATTGTCCTGTTTAAGAGTGTCACAACATTGCTGTTTACAGCAGACGAACTGCTTTACGGTAGACGAAAACGTGACTGCTGTTGTTGTGTGTTGTTACCGCGCTGGGAGGACGTTAAGGAAACTGCCTAACAATAAACCCACATAAGAAACCAAGAACTCGCCCTCGATCATTCTACAGTTATAACGTGATTGGGCAGGCACGCTGTCTCCCGGAAAATCCGGGAGGACTGGCAAGTATGATGTACAGGGGCGCCACTAGGGATTTTGGGCCCCATGAAAAGAATCTTTACAGGGCCCCCTGTATTATAATTTCATCATCATTAGGGGCCTCTCTGGGCCCCCCTCCATCATGGGCCCCTAGAATCCGTCTCCTTTACCCCCCCTTTTAGGCGCCCCTGAATTGATGTATGTATATATATATATATATATATATATATATATATATATATATATATATATATATATATATATATATATATATATATATATATATATATATATATATATATATATATATATATAGCTAGAATTCACTGAAAGTCAAGTATTTATTTTATTATATATATATATATATATATATATATATATATATATATATATATATATATATATATATATATATATATATATATATATATATATATATATATATATATATATATAAGAAATACTTGAATGTCAGTGAATACTAGCTATAAATATACTAGTAGGTTCGAGATGAGAGCCCTTGCATCGCCAACATAGACGTCAATGCACATCAATGTATATAAACAGTATCGATGCACACATTTTTACCAGCACATTCCTTTATTTAAAAAAAAAAGAATCATTACTCAGATCACCTGTTCGTTCACATAATGCACAAAGGGCGTCCCTTTTGATAATTGACTGTTGAACGGTAACCATAAGGCTGCTTTGTAGCATTTAATTGCACATGTAATATTACATCAGGTGTAAATGACAAAATGGCATGAGGGAATCTTACATCAAGAAAGCAACGAAGGTCTATATCGCAGTGATGGCACGCACACACACATTTTTTCCCCACCGTGAACACCAATGGCGACAGGTTAATGCGAAAAGTATTTAAATCATTTTTGACACGTCATTGTCTTAGTTCGTAAATGAACCAGGCTATTCATTTTTGGGGTGTTTTATTCGGTGGCTAATAATTGATATTAGCCAGCCCCTTAAACGGTGAACTAGCTACACCATGAACGTACAGTAACGAAGGAAAAATCAATACGACAGGTGGTTTTCACACACTTCATTTGAACGACGACTAAATGACCATGGAAGACCCACATGTTCATTTTAAAGATGTTTTAAAAATGGCTTCCTACCGTTTCTCTAACCCTCTCGTCGGTGCTTGAGCTTTGCGGTGTGCGCGAGCGGGCAGACAGCTGGCACAGAGCGAGTCACAGATGCTGCCTTCAGACGGCCGAGCAGCAGCCAATGGGAAGCCGTCAAATCTACACTTTAACAGTAAAAATAGACCAATGGGGAACGAGATGTGTCAGTCGACAGGGGCGTGTCTCTTGTCTCCAGAGGCATGCGTGCGTTCAAATGCTGTCAGATATATGACAGTGACTGTTCGTTTGAAATCATATTTAGAGCGTTCAGGATCAGGGCGAAACAGTGGAGCTTTAATAGGTAGTTGCAAATATAATTACACTTCATGTAGATTTTTCCGTGACCTTAAACACCAGCCGACATAAAATGACAGTTACAACCAGATAATAAGCCAATAAATCACATAAAATTGTAATTTCCAACATCCACGAATGTAACAACTCATAATCGATTTAACAGAACTGACCCCTTCTAAAAGTCCTGTAATGTGTTTAATTAACTGGGGACATGTACCATTAAATTGTGTTTTTACTTTGTGCCTTAAAGGCCTTAGTGGCCACATGCATGGTTGATTGATTGATTGAAACTTGTATTAGTAGATTGCACAGTTCAGTACATATTCCGTACAATTGACCACTAAATGGTAACACCCAAATAAGTTTTTCAACTCGGGGTCCACGTAAATCAATTCATGGTGGGTGACATTGTTATCACCAGGAAAGATGAGGTCACCTACCTAGGTTCCATTCTAGAGGTTAATCTTTCCTGTGACAAAATGGCAACCAAGAGGTAATCAAAAAGGTCAACCAACGAACGATATTTTTCTACAGAATCTCCTCTCTGGTCAACAAAAGTACCTTGAAGATTCTAGCGGGAACTCTCGTTCAACCCTTTTTCGATTACGCTTGCACCTCCTGGTACCCTAGCACAGTGGTTCTTAACCTGGGTTCGATCGAACCCTAGGGGTTCGGTGAGTCGGCTTCAGGGGTTCGGCGGAAGTCAAAACACACCCGGCTCATCGTGTAAATACAAACTTCTCCCTATCGGCGTATTACGGATATACGGCAACAGCTGACTGGTTTGCAGGTGTGTAATTTGTTAATAGTTTATGCACTGTGTTGGTTTTGTTGTTCGAACAAGGTGATGTTCATTCACGGTTCATTTTATGCACCAGTAATAAAAATGGTAACGCTTTAGTATAGGGAACATATTCACCATTAATTAGTTGCTTATTAACATGCAAATTAGTAACATATTGGCTCTTAATTAGTCATTATTAAGTACTTATTAATGCCTTATTCGGCATGGCCTTATTATAACCCTAACCCTGACCCTAACCAAATAACTCTAAATTAAGTCTTTATTACTTAGAATATGTTCCCCTAGTGTCCAAATAACTCTAAATTAAGTCGTTGTTACTTATAATATGTTCCCCATACTAAAGTGTTACCAAAAACATATAACTTTGTCTTGAATTTAATTTTAATCACTAAAGAAGGGTTCGGTGAATGTGCATATGAAACTGGAGGGGTTCGGTACCTCCAACAAGGTTAAGAACCACTGCCCTAGCACCTCCAAAACCCTCAAATCTAGACTCCAAACTTCCCAGAACAAGATAGTCAGATTACTTTTAGACCTTTACCCCAGATCACACGTCACTCCTACCCACTTCTCCAAAGTGGGCTGGCTCAGAATGGAGGACAGAGTAAAACAACTTGCACTGAGCCTAGTCTATAAAATCCGCTACACCTCCATGATACCGAAGTACATGTCAAACTACTTCCTTAACGTAAATGACCGCCATAACCACAACACCATAGGGAGCTCCACTAACCACGTTAAACCAAGATTCCGATCTAATAAAAGTCTTAACTCATTCTCCTTCTATGCCACATCAATATGGAATGCACTCCCAACAGGTGTAAAAGAAAGGGCATCTCTATCCTCCTTCAAAACCGCACTAAAACAACACCTCCAGGCAACCTCAACCCTTGACTAACACCCTCCCTTCCACATCCCACCTCCCCGGATTGTAAATAATCAAATGTATATACTTGTTCTTATGCTTTCTAAACTCACTATGTTCTCTGCTCGCTGGACATATCCTACCAAGTCAGACCTACACTGTTTCAATGTCCATTTCTCTGATGATGCAATTGTTGATGACCGAAGTGCTGATATCAACTAAACCTTCCTCATCCCACCCCCCGGATTGTAAATATTGTACATAATGTAAATAATTCAATGTATATACTCTGATGATTAACTTGTAAGATGACTGTATTATGCTGATAGTATATATTTGTACCATGAATTGATTTACGTGGACCCCGACTTAAACAAGTTGAAAAACTTATTCGGGTGTTACCATTTAGTGGTCAATTTTACGGAATATGTACTGTACTGTGCAATCTACTAATAAGTTACAATCAATCAATCAATCAATGGTAATTAGTGGACAGCACCACTTATTTCCAAAATGGTGTACACTACTGAATTGGGGTCTTATGCCGCTTATGTGGACACTTATACTGCTATCTGGTGGTGTCAGAAGAGTATAACATACAATGGAATTTGGCAAAAAAAAGTGTAAAAATAAAAATTAGCATGTCAATACACATGAAGTACACGTTTGTGTACTTATGGACTAAGTACATCATATCAAGGATTTTTAGTTTGTATTCTAATTAGGGTCCAATAAGCCCAAATAGCAAATGAAAATGAAAAAAAGCATGTTAACACAGCTTGGGCCTTAAGATGTTAAATATAAAATGAAACTGCAGCTGAGATAGACTCCAGCGACCCCCCGCGATCCCGAAAGGGACAAGCGGTAGGAAACGGAAAATGATTTTGGACAACTGGCTATGTGTCCTGTAGCTGCTGCTACTTTCCCCCATTCAAAGCATGCAGCAACATTTCATGCATTTTACTATTATATGAAGGGTTAAATGGGATTAGACAAATAAATACATCTTCAAGTATTTACTAAATGTTTAATTAATTAATAAGAATTGGAAATAAATACATGAATGTGTTATGAAATAAAATTAAAATAAATTCATGAAGTGCTGACGCACAGGCTCATGAAATAATTAAAGAAAGATTTTATTAAATCATGAAATAACAAAATCAATAATGAATGTAAATATCAAATAATTCGATATTGAAATATTTGTTTTAATTAAACAATTTACAATTATACTAAACATTTAATGACACATTTAAATAATTGTTTAAATAGTCCATAAAAGGGTGCCTTGCTACTGAAAATATTAAACCTGTTTCTCATTGTTTGCAACAGTGTACGTGTTAAAATGTAAAAAAAAAAAGAAAAAAACAGGGGATTTATGTAAACACTCCGTCCTTCAAAATGGTTAAAATCCTAAATATATACTTAATATAAATGATAAAATAATCAGTTATTTGGGAAACAGATATTTTTTGTCCTGAGGACCTCAAGTGTGATATTTTTTGTCTTAAATCTGACACTGTGGCTAAAAAAACAAAAACATGACAATCCAAATAAACAAAACACAGACGATCAACACACTAAATCACAAGAAACAGTCCTTTTTTATTCACGTTTTTTTCTTACATTGTTCAAGTACAAAGTTAAAATGCCTTTTAATTAGTTAATATCCATACAAGAGTAAAATAATAATAGTGCCTCTTCATTACTACAACAAACTTAAATACAGTCATTGTAAAGACAAACTTGATTTATACTCCTAGATGATTTTTTTTCTTCTTTTCATAAAACAATTTTAGCACCTTTTTGAAACACCAGCAGTTCCTCTTTTCCGAAACGCTCATCTTCTTTCATGTAGTCCTTGAGATGAGTGCATGAATGCGCCACAGCGTTGTTATTGTTGTCTGGAGGTGTTTTGTTTGTGTGATGTGTCTGTGCAGTGTTTGCTTGCATGTGAACAACAGTATTTCTTGATATCAGTGTTGAAAATTGCGCATCACTCGGCCCTAAACTGTCTTCAATTTCTTAAAACAACCGCCCTCAGCTTCCCCTGGCTTTTTGTCTTGTTGCACTCTCAAACAGAAAGGTGTTGACGTCACACCACTTGGTTGCTGAAAACAACCGTGATCACACAATTGTTGTTCGTAAAGATTGAACATGAGTGGTTAAAAGTCCTGCAATAGTTTCACCCCTAAACGATGAAAGTTTGGCATTAATTTAAAAGCAACTCACTATACAAATATCATATTTTGCAATCTATAAAAAAAGCCTTAAGTAATGTACTTTGTTATAGATAAAGTAGCAGTCAAAATAGTTGTGTGCTACTATGGTTACAAACATGGCTGCCAGAGTTTTTGGAACGACAGTTTACCTAAAAACATGATTCACACAAAATATTTCATGACACATATTGACCAGGAAGCATATTTCCTTCAAACACCATAAACTAAATTACAGCTGCCGCTAAAAGGAATGTAATCCGTCAAGAAAAGCACAATTACTACACGCCAAAATGTGCAAACCTCATGCGAGTTACCAGGGACGAAGTTTAGATTTAAAAGAGGGTGTGAAGGGATTTGATGCAAGTTTTGGAATAATACGAATGGGGAAAAGTTTGTTCAATAATGAATTTTTTGTACGAAATAACAAAATTAACAGAATGAATTGAAAAACTTTATTTTGTTATTTTTCAAGATTGCATTGGGAATTAGTCTTCAAATGCAAGCACAAGGCTTAATCAGCAACATAAACCACCTTTGAGTGGAGCTCGAGATTACCGTATTTTTCGGAGTATAAATCGCTCCGGCCGAAAATGCATAATAAAGAAGGAAAAAACATATATAAGTCGCACTGGAGTATAAGTCGCATTTTTGGGGGGAATTTATTTGATAAAACCCAACACCAAGAATAGACATTTGAAAGGCAATTTAAAATAAATAAAGAATAGTGAACAACAGGCTGAATAAGTGTACGTTATATGACGCATAAATAACCAACTGAGAACGTGCCTGGTATGTTAACGTAACATATTATGGTAAGAGTCATATAACATATAGAACAGGGGTCACCAACCTTTTTGAAACCAAGAGCTACTTCTTGGGTACTGATTAATGCGAAGGGCTACCAGTTTGATACACACTTAAATAAGTTAAAGTTAAAGTTAAAGTTAAAGTTAAAGTACCAATGATTGTCACACACATACTAGGTGTGGTGAAATTTGTCCTCTGCATTTGACCCATCCCCTTGATCACCCCCTGGGAGGTGAGGGGAGCAGTGGGCAGCAGCGTAGCCGCGCCCGGGAATCATTTTTGGTGATTTAACCCCCAATTCCAACCCTTGATGCTGAGTGCCAAGCAGGGAGGTAATGGGTCCCATTTTTATAATAAATTGCCAGAAATAGCCAATTTGCTCAATTTACCTTTAACTCTATGTTATTATTAATAATTAATGATATTTACACTTAATTGAATGGTTTAAAAGAGGAGAAAACACGAAAAAAATGACAATTAAATTTTGAAACATAGTTTATCTTCAATTTCGACTCTTTAAAATTCAAAATTCAACAGAAAAAAAGAAAAGAAAAACTAGCTAATTCGAATCTTTTTGAAAAAATTAAAAAAACAATTTATGGAACATCATTAGTAATTTTTTCTGATTAAAATTAATTTTACAATTTTGATGACATGTTTTAAATAGGTTAAAATCCAATCTACACTTTGTTAGAATATATAACAAATTGGACCAAGCTATATTTCTAACAAAAACAAATCATTATTTCTTTTAGATTTTCCAGAACAAAAATTTTAAAAGAAATTCAAAAGACTTTGAAATAAGATTTAAATTTGATTCTACAGATTTTGTAGATTTGCCAGAATAATTTTTTTGAATTTTAATCATAATAAGTTTGAAGAAATATTTCACAAATATTCTTAGTCGAAAAAACAGAAGCTAAAATGAAGAATTAAATTAAAATGTATTTATTATTCTTTACAATAAAATTTTTGTTTTACTTGAACATTGATTTAAATTGTCAGGAAAGAAGAGGAAGGAATTTAAAAGGTAAAAAGGTATATGTGTTTAAAAATCCTAAAATAATTTTTAAGGTTGTATTTTTTCTCTAAAATTGTCTTTCTGAAAGTTATAAGAAGCAAAGTAAAAAAATTTATGAATTTATTTAAACAAGTAAAGACCGAGTCTTTAAAATATTTTCTTGGATTTTCAAATTCTATTTGAGTTTTGTCTCTCTTTGAATTAAAAATGTCGGGCAAAGCGAGACCAGCTTGCTAGTAAATAAATACAATTTAAAAAATAGAGGCAGCTCACTGGTAAGTGCTGCTATTTGAGCTATTTTTAGAACAGGCCAGCGGGCTACTCATCTGGTCCTTACGGGCTACCTGGTGCCCGCGGGCACCGTGTTGGTGACCCCTGATATAGAACATGCCATACGTTTACCAAACAATCTGCCGCTCCTAATCGCTAAATCCCATGAAATCTTATACGTCTAGTCTCTTACGTGAATGAGCTAAATAATAGTATTTGATATTTTACGGTAATGTGTTAATAATTTCACACATAATTCGCTCCTGAGTATAAGTCGCACAAGTCGGCCAAACTATGAAAAAAAACTGCGACTTATAGTCCGAAAAATACAGTACTCTTGTTCTATTTTATATTTGTCTTTTATTTGTCAACTTGCTCTTATCTCACATCTGACTGCTGATTGGTCAGCCCCAGAGCGTGTGGACTTCAGCCTGAGCTGCCGTTTTCCGCCTGGCACTAGTGTTTGACTTGCAGGTTGCTCCTTACCGCTATGACAACATTGGTTGTGCTGCTGCTGTTTTGCACAATATTCAGTGGTACCTCAACTTAAGAGTGTTTTGAGATAAGAGTTGTCTCTTGGCTAAATGTTATACTATTAAGTTGCAAGCAAAAATTTGAGTTAAAAGCATCACCTCCATTAGTTGGTGTACCAAAAGCCTCAGGGAATCCTGTAGGATCCGACCTTACTCATTAGCTTACAGCTAGAGATGGACATAACTTGGTTTTCCAACCACGGGGAGTAAGAAAGTGAATGTGAAAAACAGTGCTGAGAAGAAGAAGTGGATGATAGTCATTAAATAAAAAAATTAATAATCAAAAACAAGACCAATCTGAGTGTTCGACTGCACGTCTGCGCCATACTGAAGCAGAACAGGTCTAATGCCAGCCAGGGATGTAAAAATAACATCTAAATGGCGGACACTTATCAATGAAAATATGGAGAGGCTGCTAATGGTGTGTTTGACGAAGAAAAAGCCGGAAGGAGATACAGTTCAGACCTGCTCAGAGGCCTTGTGGTTAGAGTGTGCGCCCTGAGATCGGTAGGTCGTGAGTTCAATCCCCGGCCGAGTCATACCAAAGACTAAAAACGGGACCCATTACCTCCCTGCTTGGCACTCAGCATCAAGGGTTGGAATTGGGGGTTAAATCACCAAAAAAGATTCCCGGGCGCGGCCACTCCTGCTGCGCACTGCTCCCTTCACCTCCCAGGGGGTGAACAAGGGGATGGGTCAAATGCAAAGGACAAATTTCACCACACCTAGTGTGTGCGTGTGACAATCAGTGGTACTTTAACTTTTTAACTTAATACTGAAGAAGTCCACTCTTCAAGGTACCGTAATTTCCGGACTATAAGCCGCTACTTTTTCCCCTCGTTCTGGTCCCTGCGGCTTATACAAGGGTGCGGCTTATTTACGGCCTGTTCTTCTCCGACACCGACGAAGAGGATTTCGGTGGTTTTAGTACGCAGGAGGAAGACGATGACACAATGATTAAAGACTGACTTTTCATATACCGGTAGGCTGGTTATTTTGATAACGTACAGGCGAGCACTTTGTATTACTTTGCACCGTTGTATTATTTGTACTCTGCACGAATGCTGTTCGCCATGTCAAAGATGTGAAAGTTTGATTGAATGATTGAAAGATTTATTGTTAATAAATGGGACGCTTTGCGTTCCCAAACAGTCATCTCTGTCCCGACAATCCCCTCCGTGGTAGCAGGAACTCCTATATACTACGGTAATTACACATCAAAACCCTGCGGCTTATAGTCGGGTGCGGCTTATATATGGATCAATCTGTATTTTCCCCTACATTTAGCTGGTGCGGCTTATAGTCAGGTGCGGCTTATAGTCCGGAAATTACGGTAAATGCTGTACCGTATTTTCCGGACTATAAGTCACGGTTTTTTCATAGTTTGGGTGCGATTTATACTCAGGAGCGACTTATGTGTGAAATTATTAACACATTACCGTAAAATATCAAATAATATTATTTAGCTCATTCACGTAAGAGACTAGACGTATAAGATTCCATCGGATTTAGCGATTAGGAGTGACAGATTGTTTGGTAAACGTATAGCATGTTCTATATGTTATAGTTATTTGAATGACTCTTACCATAATATGTTACATTAACATACCAGGCACGTTCTCAGTTGGTTATTTATGCGTTATATAACGTACACTTATTCAGCCTGTTGTTCACTATTCTTTATTTATTTTAAATTGCCTTTCAAATGTCTATTCTTGGTGTTGGGTTTTATCAAATAAATTTCCCCAAAAAATATGACTTATACTCCAGTGCGACTTATATGTTTTTTTCCTTCTTTATCATGCATTTTTGGCAGGTGTGACTTATACTCCGGTGCGACTTATACTCCGAAAAATACTGTACATTATTATTACAAAACTCCATACTTTTGAAACTTTTATTAGTAGATTGCAAAATACAGTACATATTCCGTACAATTAACCACTAAATGGTAACACCCGAATAAGTTTTTCAACTTGTTTAAGTCGGGGTCCGCGTTACAACTACTGTAGTTGTTAATAGTACATTCTATTGTATTGTTTTATTACAATAGTTCTTATTTAAAAGTTAGTTTTTCTTTTTAAAAGGCATGTTTCATATTAAAATGGTGCTGTTTTGAGGGGGGCCAAGGACCAATTAAATTGATTTCAATTCCTTTCAATTAGAGATGTTGATTTGAGATACAAGTGTTCTGAGCTAAAAGCTCCGTCCTAGAACCAATTAAGGTCAGATGTTGCTTTATCATTTATTATTTACTACTGTACTTGTAATAATCGATCGTGTGGTCAAAGAGAGCTATGCTTGGCTATCTACTTGTTCATGCTCCAAGTCATCATTTATGTGATAAATATGTCGCTTCAACTTCCTTGTTGTGGCTCCCTTCGGAGAAATGTGCATTTTTGAAAATAGTTGCATTGTCTGTAAGGCTGTGACTGTGTCGTCACTGGCGACTGGATGAGCAAAGAGAAAAAGTCTTGGAAGGAAATAAAGACTTTGATTTCGCGTACGCAGATTTGCCTGTAAATTGAGAAAATATTCAAACGTAAAAGTTTATGTTGTGTTTTTCGGCTGCAAATAATTTTTCTTTGGTGGAAAAAATGGGTCTTTTGATACTAAAGATGTCTATGTTCATCACCCTGCTGAAGTTATACAGTAAGTTTTAGTTCTTTGGGTTACTTCAGTCCTTCTCAAATAGCGGGGCGGGCCCATGGGGTGCGCCTTTGACCCTAGGTAACATGCTTTATCAGTATCACGCTTCAAACCCACTTCGAAAAGCTGTGCACTACAAAACGTGCTCATTGTAGCCATTCACCCTGACTTCCTCATGTTCATACAAAAAACAGCACCAATTGTTTTATTCAGTTTTGTTTTGTAGGTTAAAATGTTTTATAAATTGTGCTTCTGAGTTAATGTTGCCGATCAATTTAAATCTATTAATATTTATTTTTATGTTTATATATAATTAGATCATTATCAAATGGTTTGAGTCGTTCAATACATTTTCATAGTTTAATTAAGGATTTACTTCATTTTTTTTTTTTTCAGGCAAATTGATGCACTTTAATTCTTTTCTGTTACAGACTAAGGACAATATTGATAAAGGTATTCTTTGTTGAAAGTTGATTGATGTTTATTTCATTTTTTGTTTTCTTTAACATTAACGAGGATACAATGTTATGCACAGGTGTACTTAACAATTTTATCGACAAATGATACTATTTATAGTCACGGCAGAGAGTGGGGCGGGGCGATTTATATACTCACTGAGATCAAATACGCTGAAGACTCGCACTGTTTGCTGAACTTCCGCGAGATTTGCTAAAGTCTGGCAGTCTTGAGAGGTTTTCAAGGCATATTTTGCGGTTTCCAATTCCACTGTTTTGCAAATATGATCAACACATTTCTTGTTTGAGAGCGTCTCTTACCTCCTGACGTCCTAGCGTAGACAAGACAACGTCACTAAAACTAACTGTAATATCTGCAGTCTCTAGCTTTTCACCCTTCTAGGCTGTCTTAACTGAGCACCGACCTGGAACAGCACACACACACACACACACACACACACACACACACACACACACACACACACACACACACACACACACACACACACACACACACACACACACACACACACAATAACGGATTATTATTGTTATTAATACTACCATTATTATCATCATCATTACTCGCTAGTCTAACATGAGATTACACTGACAGACTGACATGCAGTATCTGAGGGGAGAAGGGAGGGGAGGCGACAGGGAGCACCAAGGTGATGATGTCACACCCAGCAATGCCATGAAAGGTGGCGACAGGTGTCCTGCCGTAACACAGTGACTATGCAACGTGTGCATTTGTAATAGTCAGCACCGCGTCAAATGTGTTTTCAGCAACTGTGTGTGTGTGTGTGTGTGTGTATGTGTTTACGTAACCTGCAAGAGCACTGTATTAAAGAGCAGAGTTGGAGGGGAAAAAAAGCACCTGGAGGTTGGTTGAAAAAAGCACCTGAAGTTTGGTTGTATAAACGGAGAGTAAACATGACAGAAGAAAAACAACAGAAAAAAAACTGCTGGCTTATTGTTAAGAGTTTGTGTGTCGACTGTGTGTGTTTGTGTCCAGTGGTTAGCTGGTATCTGAGGAAGGTCAGAGGATTGGAAGGCTTTCTATGGAAAAGACGTGGTCAACTGAGGACCAAAAAGCACCAGACTAAAGGATAAAACATTCCCTGTTTTATTGTCTTCTATGTTCTAGAAGGGCTGACAAGTCAGTCCTTACTGAGTACCGGAATAAAGATGGTACAGTAGAAGCGCTTTCGGTCATAGAAAGCGGAAAGCCAGCCTAGTGTCGACAGAGACTAGGTCTTTTGATAGAACTACACAACATTTTGTACCCCCGCTATGTCAATCAGGAGAGTTGCGCTGTTGTTCCTTTTGTGGGTCAACAGCACAAGAGGCTGAGGCACCAGAGAGGCTGTTTTCTTTCAGTCGTCTCCCTTTAAACTGATTGACATGAACATTAAAGGTCCCCTATTATGCGCTTCTACAGTAACGTGTGTCCCCCGCAGCCCGTTTATAAAGAGCAAAATATTTATCCAATTCACGGAGGAACAGCAAAAAAGGCTTCGCTACACATCTTAAAATAACGTCAACCATTTGTATGTTTTATCCATTTGTTTGTCCTACGCGAATAGCATGCAATCCTGTTAAAATAATAATAGAGTGCAGGGTTATTCAACTAAAAAGTTTTGGGGGCTAAGCTTCACACTTTGGATATGCTGTAGGACCAGCGTCCTTTACAGTAGACATTTGATTTTACCCTCTATCTATTCTGTCAGTTACAGGAGCTGTCGTGCCAAATTTCTTCTTCCCTACAAACCCCCCCCCCCCCCCCCCCCATTTACTTCCGGGGCTGCGTCCAATAAAGTCTCAAAGTTG